>NC_142747.1:3302500-3602500 GCF_051943395.1 Hippocampus bargibanti | reverse complement strand
TTTATATTTTATTTATATTACTTTATTTTAAACTTTATTTTACAGCACAGTTTATTTCTTTAATTACAGTCCTCAGGTAATGTGCCTCTCTTTGTGACTTTATGATACAATGCAGCGTATTTCTTTCATTACAATACAATATTTACACACATTTATTATACATAGAATAAGGTAGGTTGTGTGTAGTTTTAAGGCTTATTAAATTAAAAACTATATTTTATGGAAACCCGGGAATGGATTATTCCCATTTTAATGGTTTCCTATGGGAATTTTTTTTTGAGATACACACTTTTCGCCTTACACACTCTGTCTGGGAACCAATTAAGTTCGTAAATTGAGGTCTCACTGTATATAACTGTATAGTGACTCAATTTTTCTTATGATGATACTAATGCAGCCTGTTCTACCGCAGACAAATTCCTTGTGTGTTCTACATACTTGACCATAAAGATGATTCTGGTTCTTAATTATTTAGCATGAATTTAGAAAAAGTCAACCGTACCTGTTTCCTCGTCGATGGCGAATCGTCCGATTCCACTCCCGTCCCGAATCGAGTACTGGATTTCTCCATCTCTGCCATCGTCCTCATCTTGAGCGCTGACTTGCAAAAGGGTAGTTCCAATACGTGCGTTTTCTTTCATTAATCCCGAAAAGGCAAACTGGGAAAAGTATGGCGCATAGAGGTTTTCATTAACATCCAGGACCTCCACCTCCACAAAGGTGACGGCAAGAAGAGAGACTGGTTTTCCTTTGTCTTTGGCCCGAACGGTGAGGTTGTAGAACTGCTGCGTCTCGTAGTCCAGCTCCTTGGTCAGACGAATCGCTCCGCTCGCTTTGTCGATCTCGAACCATCCATTGTAGTCATTGGCTAAAGAGTAGCGGACCTGGCCGCCCAAACCCAGATCTAAGTCTTGGGTTTCTAACCAGGCCACAACTGTTCCAACCGGGAGATCCTCCAGAACCCTGGTTTTGTACACGCTTGGGATAAAAAGTGGCGGACAGTCATTAACGTCCTCCAGTAAGACTTTTAAAGAGGTGACAGAAAACCTTTGTCTCCCTTTATCGGGATTGTCTCGAGCTTTAATCTTCAAATCAAACGAAGAGCTGATCTCCCTGTCGAGTTGTCCAGCGACGTACACGATGCCAGTTGTAGAGTTGATTCCAAATTGGCTGGTGCTGGTCAAAAAAGAGTAAGACACTTCCCCGTTAAGTCCGTGATCTTTGTCAGTGGCCTCCACTTGGATTACGTCTGTCCCTATAGCAGTGTTTTCAGGTATGACCACTCTATAACCGCCCTTTTGTAAAAACTGTGGTGTATTATCATTAGCATCCGTCACGTAGACGCTGAGCAACCGCCACGCAGCTTTCTGAGGCAGGCCGAGGTCATAGATGGTTATGTTCAAGAGATAGCGCTCTCTCTTTTCTCGATCCATTGGAAGAAAGAGATGGATAAGACCCGTCTCCATTTCGATTAGAAAGCAGCTATCTGAATTACCATCTGCAATGGAATACAGAAGTCGACCATTGAAACCAGTGTCGCCATCATAGGCGTTTATCTGGAACACACTCGAGCCCACCTTTAAATCTTCTACAACGGAAATATCGGCAGGGAAAGCACTCTCAAACTGGGGTATCTGCAGATTGATCGAAAAAAGGTCAATGAAACCTTCCTCTATTTTAGGCTTTTTGCCTGCTTTTGACTTTTTTAGTACTTTCTCTGCTAATTTTTGAGCGACTCTGGTTTCTTTACAATTAAAACCTTTATGGGGAGATATGCCACTCACGAGAGAAATGTTGACAAACATGGGATTGGAAAAATTCTCGCCGTCCGTGGCGGTTATTTTGAGACTAAAGATACCGTTCTTTGGATTAGCGGTGCCCAAAGGCCGTCGCAAAGCAAGGACCCCTGAATCAGGGTTTAGCTCAAAGTACCCCCATTCATTTCCAGAAATTATTGTATATTTAACCAGATCTAACTCATCGATGTCAATTGCAGACATGATAGTAATCACTTCATCCGTTGGGAAGTCTCTGGAGATCACACCCTGACATGCCACTTTCTCAAACAAGGGGTGGTTATCATTGGTATTCTCGAGGTGAATGGTAATGTTGACTTCACTTTCTCGCCGGTAAGGTGAGCCCCAGTCAGAGGCTCTGACAGCAAACATGAAGCTCTCTGGAGATGATTCAAAGTCCAACTCTTTCGTGGTGCTGATGACACCAGAAAACTGATTAATTTGGAATGGCAGTGTCTCAAGACTGGAAATACTGTAGGTGATGTATCCATTTTCTCCTTTATCCGCATCAATCGCGGATACCGTTAATATCGTGGTCCCAACCGGTACACTCTCATTGACAGAAACCTTATAAAAGGACTGAGTAAACGTTGGTGTATTGTCATTGGCATCTTCAATCGAAATTTGCATTTTGACTTTGAGCTCGCTATCAATTTCCAAAATCTCCAGGTTGAAAACATTTTGAGTCACTTGCGTAAACCAGCGAGTGGTGGAGATGACACCTGTCATCGTATTGATTTGAAAAAATCCGGAATCTGCAGAAGGTGTCAAGATGTATTCCGCATCGTCCGGCTCCGGTTTGATTTTCACAGCCTCTACAATTGTCCCTGGCGGTGCTATTTCACTCAAGTTAACATCGTAAAACTCACGCTCAAACTTGATATCCACTGTGGGTTGGTCTTTCACGACGACGTGGAAAACTTTGACGGCAGAGAATTTGGGTGGGTTTCCTCTGTCTTTAGCTTGCAATGTGAGGTTACAGCCAGATGGGTAAGAGTCCCAGTTCAGGCTATCGGAAGACTTCAGGGCAAACGTTCCTTCGCTAGTTCTTTCGATGAAAAACTGGTCAGAGAGGTCTCCGCCAACAATGACTACAGAGTCCACTTCACCATTTAAACCTTCGTCTGGGTCATCAACAGTAATCATGGCATATACGGCGTTTTTATCAAGCCAAGAGGGTTTGTGGCCGATCACTTTTATGAAGGGCGCATGCTCATTTACGCGCTCGACATGGACAAAGAGTTTAGCCGTGCTACTGACCCCATTATTTCCGTAAAGCTTCATGCCTCTGTCCACCGCCAAGATTTCTAAGTCATAACGGCTTTGTTCCTCGACATTGAGCTTTCCGCTGAGCGACACCACGCCGCTCGTTGGATGCACGGCAAAAAAATCCCTTTTGTCTTTGAAAAAATAGTAAAACTCCCCATTGGACCCAATGTCTGCATCAGTAGCCGTAACTTGTGCTATGCTAGTCCTGAGCGGCGTGCTTTCCGCAATGGTGACGGAGTAAGTGGTGGGTGAAAACAGCGGACGAAGGTCATTCATATCCAAGACTTGGATGCTGACTTTAGCCCAGGTTTCCAGAAGTGTGTCTCCTTTAATTGAGGCCTTGACTGTCAAAACATAGTTGTCCTGAATTTCCCTGTTTAAGATGGCGGCATTGCCGCCTTTAGTTCTTACGCGCAAGAAGCAGAAGTCGCCCAGCACGTAGTCTTCAGCTTTGAAAAAGCCCTCATCGTCCCCTGATGTGATCCTATAGCGGATCTCCCATGAGTGCTGTGCCAGGTGGATGCCCATTTTAATTTTACTGTTGGCGTAGGTGCGAGCGGCTGAATTTTCATAGACCGTGGCATGGTAAACAGGATGAGTGAAGCCAAAATGAGGGCTGTTCTGAGGGGCCCCTTGGGTGTTCTGGCCGCAGCAGGGTGCCGCTTTGAAGAGAAACAACGGCAGCAGCAGCGAGATGAGGCCAAGTCGAGGGGCACGCATGCCTGCCCAGGGGCCCATATTCACCTCCATCCCATCATCACTCCTTCCTGAAACAGACAAAAATACAGAACATCTGAGTCAGAGAGATTTACGGCAACAAACGGAACCGTGGTTTGACCTTCGAACCCTTTCATCTCACGGGCAACTAATTATCCATTCAACCACACGACTGATTAGACGTGTTAGACGTGCGGAGACGGAGAAACCAAAATGAGGTCTGACATCATCTTGTTGAGGGTGCAGAACAATGATCATCCATCGCTAGTTTCCCAAAAACCACAGGTGGTTTGAGAAGGAACAAAATAATTACACGGCTAGCGAGATACGTGTAACGTCACTAAAACAAACAGTGAAGAAAATAACTGCGGAGGACCAAATATTTTGCTCCTTCATCACGACCCTATCATAATCCTTTTCCTGAAATATGGCAAAACCGTAGACTCCAAACCAATGTGATAACTCCAGCGGTGACGGGACATGGTTCTAAATCAGGAGTCAAGTTAATGTGTTCCGAGTATGTTCTCTTTAGAAAAGAGAACAAACAAAAAATGCAAGAGACCACAAATATGTGCAACGCTAGCCTGCGGAAGACAAGCCAGATCTGGTAACTGTCATGTTGCGGTCAAAGGGGAGCTGCACTGGTCTGCAATTTGATGACTTGGCATTTTTAACCACGAGCAATCCAGATATGGATGGGATAAGAAAATATACTTAACACATTGCCAAGCAGAACTATACAATTTTCAGTCGCAAATAGTTGAGATATTCCCATTACAAAAGCAACCTCTTATAGTCTTGTGCAAGAGTCTTGACCTTTGAATGTTTGTTTTTTTTGTCTGCCTGGCTAAAAAAAATAAAATAAAATAAAAAATATGTGGAAACAATGCAGAGTGACTACCAAAGCTAAGATTTAAATACAAGTAAAAATATTTAGGGAAGTCAGCCTTGAATCCACACTGGCGAAAATGAAGATGAAGGAAGCACCCTGCCATTTTCATCTGACCCTAAACTGTCATCAGAAGATCAACTTCAGCCAGTGAGGGAGGGGTTGATTGGAGGTCGGGTTTGGGAATGGGGAAGAGAAGTGTTTTGAGGACGTTACAGAGAGATGAGTCAGAGAGCAGTCTGTCACTTTTACTAGGTCAGTCCATCTTTGGCAAGAAAATAGAGAAAAGTGTGAGGTAATGTAGCCCAACGATGCCTCAACTTACCCCCCCCCCCCCCCCCCCCAAAAAAAAAAAAAACAAAAAACATCCTGTTATCTTAATCTCTGCCTGGAAACCCTGTTGTCATGATTATTCGTAAAAGTACTGCTGGTAACAACCGTTTCCTTTAACTCATTCACTGCCAAACGATATTCTAAAATGTGTCCACTCCAGTGTGGACGCTCCACTCCAATGTTTTTGTCATTGTCACTTGATTTCCAGGACCCAGAGAATATTGAGTTTAAGAACTACCTAAACATTTATGCAGCGTCAGAAACCTTAGACTATCTTCTTTCATCAGAAAAAAGAGTTAATTCCTAAATGATATGGGTTTGGGGTAATATGAGGTTGGAATGAGGGTGGCTGTCCAAAATAGAATGCAACACATACATATTGGTTTATATAGCGCTTGAATAACTGCTGAAGCTGGAACAAAGCGCTAACATGGGAAAATGTGAAATGCTGCCCCCTTCTGGAAAGGAAAAAACATTGCCAGAGGTCTGGCCTGCGCCAATTCGGGAATGACGCTCTACGTCATATTTTCAATTCCCGAATAAATTCGTGAAAGGCAGTGAATGAGTTAAAGGGCCTGTTACAAATTTGACATGTGCCATACGCTCATGAGAGGTGGGATAGCCTGCACTAGCATTAGAAGAGCCATTCGTTTGCAAAAACTGATGTGCGGACTCCAACACGTTGGTACAAGGAAATACGGCTTTGTAAATCAATGATAAAGATTAAGCGGGATCGAAGTGCAATCTGTAGCATATGTGACACTGCTACAGAATGTTGCGACAGGTCGAAAAGCAGCGGTGACGTCACGACCGCAGGTCGACTAAGATGGTGGCACAATAAACACGTTGACAAAGCAACTCTCCTCTCTCATTCCTCCGGACACAACATTGGCAACAAAGATGGACTTCTACATAGCTCCCCCCCCTCGTTTCTCGCGCTCCCCGGTGAGCCACCAGTCCCGTGGTCCCGCTGGTATGACTCGTTCACGACATATCTGACGGCGATCGGACTAAACGAGGCAAGCGACGCACGGCTAACGGCTATGCTAGTGCACAGCTTGGGAAGCGAGGGGCAGCGCATTTTTCGATCTCTTGGACCCGCGCAGACATACGGGGATTGTGTCACTTTATTGGCCCGACATTTCGCCCCACCTCAGGGCGTGATTGTCCGGCGGATTGCCTTCCGTCAACGACGGCAACGAACAGGCAAGTCGGTACACCACTACGTTGCCAACTTGCGGTGTTTAGCGGGCATCTGTAAATTCGGCCGCTTGGAGGAGGAAATGATTAGGGATCAACTCGCCGAGCACACGATTGATCCCAAACTACGGGAGAAACTGTTATTGTCCCCTGACGACCTCCCACTATCGAAGGCTGTGGAAATGGCGTTTCAATTGGAGAACGCAGCACAATTAACGGCTCGGTTCGTGAACCCACCCACACATTCACACTCCCCCGCGTTGGCACAGATTGTTGCTCCAAACCCTCCACTCCCAGACGCCACCTTCACCTACGACTCCACCTCTACATACGACGGTGCCGAGATAAATGTGGCCAGACGTCAAGGGGCCGATGCACGCACGCCTTGTGCCAACTGTGGGTCAGCCTCGCACCACACACATGCGCCCACTTGCAGAGCCACCGGACAACGATGCCAACGCTGCGGGAAGATGAATCATTTCACAAGGATGTGCCGCTCTGCTCCCACCTTCACCTACAACCGTACCGAGATAAATGTCGTCAGACATCAATGGGCCAACACACGCAGACCTTGTGCCAACTGTGGCTCTGCCTCGCACGCCACACGCGCGCCCACTTGCAAGGCCACCGGACAACGATGCCAACGCTGTGGTAAGATGAACCACTTCTCCAGGATGTGCCGCTCCGCCCTTACGTCGACAAACATATCATCCCGCTCACTAGACCACCCGAGGCGAACCACCATCCACTGCGTGGGCTCGCGCGCCAAGCCATTCAAGTGGTGCACAGTGGAACTGGATGGAGTGAGCACTCCTGCTCGACACTGCAGCCTCCAGGTCACTGTTGAACGAGACCACAGTTCGACTGCTATTTTCTCATCTCCCGATCGAGGCCAACGCCGAGGACTTGTTTGGCTATGGCCAAACTAAGATTGGTCTGGTGGGCACTGCCACCTTCACCGTGCGCTATGGCTCAAGGACTCTCCCTGCCTTCACTTTCCAAGTGTCCCGTCACGGCGCCAACCTCTTGGGCTTGGACTTATTTTGTGCACTCGGCTTTTCTATCTCTGACAATGCGGGTGCCCCAATTCACCCCCAGGCCAACGGGGGTGGAGAAAGCTCCAACCAAGCAGACGGCCTTCCCTACTCTTCCTCATCCAGCAGAGGGTCCAACGAGAAGCGCCGGACGAAGCAACCCACACTTTCTGTGTCGGACTGGGTCCGCATTTGCCGGCCGAGCTGCTCTCACAAATTGGACTCATTCTGGACAGCAGCAGTCCAGATTACCGCCCAACTCGGATCGACCACCTTCTGTCTGGCTGACGGGTCGCGTTGGCATGCCAGCCGCCTAAGGAGAGTGGCGGCACCAACCCCCTCGAACGACTTCTCAGGCAAAGACTACTGACGTCCTGTCACACATCAGAGAACACCGATGGGACGCCTCGAAGAGCGTGGTGAACCAGCCGTGCCCGTGGGGCCAGAGCCTGGGCCAGCTCGCGTTCGCCTTTGCCCTCGGTATTTGAACAATTATCACATATTTTGAATGTTCAGACCCTAGGCAGTGCTTAGCCTATTGCGTGGCAGAATAACCCACACGGCTAAGCAGGGAAACCGGCAGTCTACCCGGTTTCCCTTGTTACAGTGTTTTGGTTCATTCAGGGAGGGGGGTAAATGTAGCATATGTGACACTGCTACAGAATGTTGCGACAGGTCGAAAAGCAGCGGTGACGTCACGACCGCAGGTAAGACTAAGATGGTGGCACAATAAACATGTTGACAAAGCAACTCTCCTCTCTCATTCCTCCGGACACAACACAATCTACAGGAGTTTTCAGACGATGGTATATTTTCCAGTAAAGTTCAACAAAGGAATCAATTGAACACTGTTTGCTGACGGGAACAAAAACGATGAATGAAGATTTTTGGATTGTACATTTTCCAATCATAATGGGGGTATTTTGAGCGATGCATTAAGCTCACTAAGACCGTCCAACTCCAACGGGAGCCTGTCAGCTTTGGCTAAACGAGGCAATCAATTTCCACCTCAGGCTGTGACTGACAGTTGTTTCCCTACCCTCAACAACTCGAACACAGGATAGCGGGTGAGTAACATTTTAAAGGTTGACTTCTATGACCGAGTACCCGAAAAATAAGAAGTCACTACAGAGTCCTTCAGGGCAGAGGAGACACACATACACACTATCCCAGTCTCTTGTATCTATTGAAATCTTTCTGTGATAATCAATGGCCAATCTATCTGAAAAGAGTGCAAGAAAGCCGACGGACGGATGGAATAAAGTGCATGAAAGCTAGCGCGGGGAAACCAAGCAAAAGCAAGACATTTGGAGTGTGCATTAACATCCATACCGAGAACGGCGCCCACATGACTGCCTAGAACCACGACTGCCATCTCTGTTTAACACATCAATAAGTAGAATGACATCCAATGGGACCAAGAAAAACCCAATTACTCCAAATTCGTTATCCCTATCACAACCATTTATAAGCATCGAGCATGGCAAAGCCCCAAATGACTCATCCATCGTAAGTCCAATTAAATCATTTTTTGGAAAATACCAAACCGAATTGGGGCACGCCTGTGTGTGCATCAACATTTGTTATGCGTCCCGTAAATTTATGTCATCTTCCAGGATTGTGTAATTTTGCACCCTCGTGTGCCATTTGCTTTTTGGCGTAGTAAGCGAGTCAGAAGGCAGGGGGTGATCCGACCGATCACCCCCTGCCTTCTTACTCGCTGTGTTTTCTTTGATTTGTGAATAAACATCCTGCTAGGGTAGTACGTCTCTGCCGCCTGCTTTGGGATCACAAACATTCCGCTACGTTCCGACGAGTCAGCTGCCGTCACTCTCGCTCGGAACGTGACAGCTACGGATGACTCGGCTACAGGATTGTCTTTTCTCTTAAAATATCTATCCAATGACACTTGATCTCACTCCCACAGCAACATCACTAGATTTCACAGCCTCCTTATTCTTTAATATCTATCTATCTATCTATCTATCTATCTATCTATCTATCTATCTATCTATCTATCTATCTATCTATCTATCTATCTATCTATCTATCTATCTATCTATCTATCTATCGAAACTGTCTGTCTGTCAATCGATCTGTCCATCTATCTATCTGTCCGTCCGTCCGTCCTTCCATCATCCATCCAATCTCTTTCTTGCCCTCTCTCTGTCTTTCTTTCTCTCCCTCTCTCTCTCTCTCTCTCTCTCTCTCTCCTCTCTCTCTCTCTCTCTCTCTCTCTCTCTCTCTATCTCTCTCTCTCTCTGTCTCTCTGTCTCTCTCCCTCTCTCTCACTGCGCTTTTACGGGTGAACCCGGACATTCTCACATTGCACAGCAGCTGGATGGGGGAGGCTGAGTGTGTGTGTAACACGGCTTCAATCTCTGCTTCCGTTTCGTCCCTGTAGCAGTCCTATTTCATTCACAATTGGTGCGTGTGTGCGCGCGTGCGCGTGTATGGCAGCCTCACGGTCATAAATTGCAATGTCACAACCAAGGACGGAGGCCACAAGTGATTTAATTCTGTGACGACTATGAAATGTCACACAGGTACTTCAATATTGCAAGTGTCCCCACTGCATCGAGCCTGTAAAATAACCACAAAAGCCTTTTGATGGCAGGTTTGCTCATGAAATATTTGACAAAACCTTACAAGAGTGCCACAAATTTGAGTTCAAGTGTGAAAGAATTCCAGATAATTGCCATTTGCAGAGGGGCACAATTCACCCAAGTGAACAATTGGATTTGGGAAGCCCTGCTCATGCTTGAACGTCACCAACATTGCAGTCAGCTGCTGCTTTTTTTGCTGCTTTTTTGCTGCTTCGTGGTGTCGTTGTCACCACTAAACCCTGAACGGCAAATTTCCCCATTGTGGGACGATTAAAGGTTTTCTGATTCTGATTCTGATTACATTAAATACTAATTGCAAATAAAACGTACAAATGGAGGTTTACTACAAAGGTCTCTGAGGCTCCAATTTCCTGTCATGTTCGCAAAACAAAATGGATAGAGCTTCATAACCCACAGAATATTGAGTTTTAGGACTACATAAACATTCAATGCGGTGTCAGAAACCGTAGACTCTCTTCTTTCATCAGAAAAAAAAGTTAATTCCTAAATGATATGGGTCTGGAGTTATCTGAGCTTGAAATGGGTGCGGCTGTACAAAAAAAGTAATGGGGAAACGATGTTGAATTTCTTCATCCTTTCTGTATTCGCTTTCCTGCACAAAAAAATAACCCATTCAATAGTTAACTCCTAAATTATATGGGTCTGTGGTTAAATGAGCTTTATATGGGGGCATCTGTACGAAATACAATACATCCATATTGATTTATATAGCGCTTCACAACAGCTGAAACTGGAACAAAGCGAGAACAAGGAAAAAAGGGAAATGTTGACCCCTGTGGAAGGGGAAAAAACATTGCCAACGCTGCAGTAAAACGAGAAGTTACTTCAAACAAGCGCGATATCAATATGCCCATCCAGCATGTGAGAATGCAGATTTGACCTTGAAAGCGCCTGCAGAAATGTTCTGCGCGCTAATAGTCATCTGGCTGCGGGATCAGCGGCATTACAAAGTCACTAAAGCCATTTTGTGCTACACTCGCTCATGCACATCCATATTAATTCATCTCATGTGCAAAATGTGCACGTTCACACTTCCTCAGCTTCTTGTTTCGGAAAGGCGTTCATTTTTCACCACAGACGTGGGGGATGCCGCTATTACGGAAGGTGAAGGTGTGGGAGGCCATGATCTCTCACACACACCCAGATGCACACTTAGGGAAGGATGCATTGCGGAAAATTAGAAATAATTGCATAAGTCTTACCGAACACCGCATTTACCATATTTCCCAGTGTATAAGGCGCACCCAAAAGACTTCATTTTCTTCAAAAGGTGACCCTGCACCTTATACCCCGGTGCGCCTTATATGTGAAGTTATATTGAACCACAACAGGTCTCACAAATACTATTAGCAGTTATCAACTCCATTTCCCGTCATAGTGCGTAACCACAGCCTCTAGTGTAATAATAATAATAATAATAATAATAATAATAATAATAATACATTTCATTTATAGGTGTGTTTCAAAACTCTCAAGGACACTTTACAGTCACATGATATTTTTTCTGCGGGTGAGCAGCGGCAGCCACACGCTTGTAATTTAGGAGTTAACTATTCAACCCGGAAGAAACATAAAAGTGGCCTTAACGAGACAGTCTGCCTTATACTTGGAATAGCTTTATCTATTTAAACAGTGATACCTAGGTTTTTGACCATAATCGTACTTAGAATGGAAGGCAGGGGAAATGCGTGAGTATATCAATATGTGAAGAGTGAATACATATCTACAGAAATACTCCAGCACTCAAAAGCCCCGCATGAAAGGACACTAAATCCAATCAACCTCGTTTTTATTTAAAAGGGACCTTCCTTCAGTGGTTGTCAATGAGGTCCATGTCCAGAATACCACCATCGCTCTCAGTGAGCAGTGGGACCCCCAATTGACCTTTCTCATTTGGACGAAGATAAAAGAAAGACCGTTCAGCAGATGTTGAGAGAGGAATCGGCATCATTTTCAAAATCGGACGACGACATAGGGTGTGTGGAAAACCTACAAATGGACATTTTGTTGAAAGACACTGAGCCTGTTTCAAAGACATATATGTCTGTCCCAAAGCCAATGTACAGAGAGGTGAAAGACTATTTACAGGACTTGATAGCGCAGGGGTGGGTGGAAAAGTCCACTTCCTCCTACTCATCCCCTGTCGTCTGTGTCAGGAAAAAAGATGGTACACTGCGCTTATGTATTGATTACAGAGAGCTGAACCGGAAAACACACCCTGACCGGCACCCCATCCCACGGGTACAGGACGTGGTGGATAGCCTTGGGGGTAACACCATCTTCTCGCTGCTGGACCAAGGCAAAGCATACCACCAGGGGTTCATGTCCAAAGGGAGCCGACACCTGACTGCCTTCGTGACCCCTTGGGGCCTTTATGAATGGATTCGAATTCCGTTTGGACTCATGAATGCACCAGCAGCGTTCCAGCGGTGTATGGAACAATGTCTGGAGGGGTTACGGGACGAAATATGTGTCCCCTATCTTGATGACATTCTTGTTTTCAGCGGGACATTTGACAACCACGTTGAGGACGTCAGACGAGTGTTGCGACGTCTCAGGGAAAATGGAATAAAACTCAAAGCCCGAAAGTGTGACCTCTTTAAGCCGGAAGTGAGGTACCTCGGCAGGATTGTCTCTGCTGAGGGGAGCAGAATGGACCCGGCAGATACAGCAGCAGTGCGTGCCCTGAAAAACAAGCAGCCAGGCACTGTCGGTGAGCTTCGAGCCATTTTGGGACTATTAAGCTATTATAGGCAATACATCAAAGATTTCTCTTGTATCGCTAGTCCCTTGTATGCTTTGCTTAAAGCCCCTCTGAATGTTGAGACTCAGCAGCATCAAAGACAAAAATGGAAAGTGAGACATAACGGTGTGTCTTCCAACACACGTATTGAGTGGAGTGATGAGCATCAGTCAGTGTTAGAGCAGCTAATAGACTGTTTAGTTCAACCACCAGTTTTAGGTTTTCCTGACTTCGCGCATCCTTTCATTTTGCATACAGATGCCTCTAACCGGGGTTTAGGTGCTGTGTTGTACCAAAGACAAAATGGCAAACTTCGCGTGATAGCCTATGGCTCTCGGACATTAACTGCAGCTGAGAAGAATTATAATTTACACTCGGGCAAGTTGGAATTTTTGGCGCTTAAGTGGGCGATCACAGACAAGTTTCGTGATTATTTGTACTATGCACCATTCTTCACTGTGTATAGTGACAATAATCCACTCACGTATGTACTGTCGACTGCTAAGTTAAATGCAACTGGGTGCAGGTGGGTCGCAGAACTTTCTGATTTTAATTTTACTGTTAAATATCGTCCCGGTAAGGAAAATGTTGATGCAGACAGTTTATCTAGGATGCCCCTTGATATGGTAACATATATGGAAGGATGTACAAAAGAAATGTCATATGATGCTGTGAGTGCTGCCGTACAAGCGGTTGACCAACAGAACGAGTCTAGTGCAGCTTGGTCTATGGGAATCTCAGCTATGTGTGCCGAGGTGTCACTAAACACACCGATAGCCCCATTGACTGTTGGACAGATCAAGCTAGATCAAGAGACTGACCCCATTATAGGACATATTATTAGATACAAACTGGCGGAGACGAAACCGCTAGGTACTGAACTAAGAAAGCATTGTCCTCAAGTTGTTTGTCTTGTGAGGGAATGGGACAAGCTACACTTTAATGACAGAGGTGTTTTGTACAGAAAAACGGCAAACAGAACCCAACTACTGCTTCCTGAAAAACACAAGGTGACAGTGTTAAAAGAGCTGCATGATGAAATGGGCCACCATGGTGTAGAAAGGACTCTTTCCCTTGTAAGGGATCGTTTTTACTGGCCCTTTATGCAAAAAGAAATAGAGGACTATGTACTGAGAGAGTGTGTGTGCCTAAAACACAAAAAGCCCAACCGTGAGACCAGAGCCCCTCTTACTAATATTGTGACTACTCAGCCTTTTGAACTTGTCTCCGTTGACTTTTTGCATCTTGACAAATGTAAGGGTGGTTATGAATACGTGCTTGTGCTAGTAGACCATTTTACACGTTTCGCTCAAGTTTATGCTACAACGTCCAAAGCTGGCAAAACAGCGGCAGACAAAATCTTTAATGACTATGCTTTAAAGTTTGGGTTCCCCCTTCGAATTCACCATGATCAGGGTGGTGAATTTGAAAATCAACTTTTTGCTCAACTGAAGGAATATTGTGGGGTTGCGGGTTCAAGGACAACCCCCTACCATCCACAGGGAAATGGACAAGTTGAACGATTTAATCGAACACTGATCCAGATGTTAAAGACACTGACAGAGAAACAAAAGAGTAACTGGAAAGACTCACTAAACAAACTCGTTTATGCTTACAACTGTACCAAAAGTGAGGTGACAGGGTTCTCACCTTTTTACTTACTTTATGGACGTTCACCACGTTGCCAGTTGATATGTTGTTTAGCTTGAATCCAGACTCGAACCAGGGTGAAACCAACCAGAAGGACTATGTGAAGAAGTGGAAACAGGGCATGGAGGAAGCGTATGCGATCACGCAAGAAAATAACAACAAAGCTGCTGCCAGGAGTAAGAGACTATATGACAGTAAACTAAAGTATTCTACCCTGTTGCCCGGTGATCGTGTTCTGGTTCGAAACTTAACCCCACGTGGAGGTTCAGGCAAACTGAGAAACCACTGGGAGGATGTTGTTCATACAGTGGTTCGTCAAGTCAGCCAAGACATTCCAGTTTATGAGCTGAAACCTGAGAGGGGGAAGGGCAGATCTAGGATACTCCACCGCGTATTTCCTATTTTGGTTACATTCGCGTAGTTCTATTGGTTTACAAATGATATATATCGAAAATGTTTATTTAAACATGGAACGCCTGCTTCGGTTCATGTTTCGTGTCGGACCGATTTAGATCGTTGGACCGGAAATTGTTGTGCGCGTACGTTTGCATTAGATCGGGGCATTCGAAGTAAACCACTGTTGAGTCAAGACGTATCACATTGCTTGTCTTGTGGTTTTTTTCTGGATCCCACAACACCGTATCTCCCTTACTATAGTGGAGAGCGCAACAAGTACCCGAAAAATAAGAAGTCACTACAGAGTCCTTCAGGGCAGAGGAGACACACATACACACTATCCCAGTCTCTTGTATCTATTGAAATCTTTCTGTGATAATCAATGGCCAATCTATCTGAAAAGAGTGCAAGAAAGCCGACGGACGGATGGAATAAAGTGCATGAAAGCTAGCGCGGGGAAACCAAGCAAAAGCAAGACATTTGGAGTGTGCATTAACATCCATACCGAGAACGGCGCCCACATGACTGCCTAGAACCACGACTGCCATCTCTGTTTAACACATCAATAAGTAGAATGACATCCAATGGGACCAAGAAAAACCCAATTACTCCAAATTCGTTATCCCTATCACAACCATTTATAAGCATCGAGCATGGCAAAGCCCCAAATGACTCATCCATCGTAAGTCCAATTAAAATCATTTTTTGGAAAATACCAAACCGAATTGGGGCACGCCTGTGTGTGCATCAACATTTGTTATGCGTCCCGTAAATTTATGTCATCTTCCAGGATTGTGTAATTTTGCACCCTCGTGTGCCATTTGCTTTTTGGCGTAGTAAGCGAGTCAGAAGGCAGGGGGTGATCCGACCGATCACCCCCTGCCTTCTTACTCGCTGTGTTTTCTTTGATTTGTGAATAAACATCCTGCTAGGGTAGTACGTCTCTGCCGCCTGCTTTGGGATCACAAACATTCCGCTACGTTCCGACGAGTCAGCTGCCGTCACTCTCGCTCGGAACGTGACAGCTACGGATGACTCGGCTACAGGATTGTCTTTTCTCTTAAAATATCTATCCAATGACACTTGATCTCACTCCCACAGCAACATCACTAGATTTCACAGCCTCCTTATTCTTTAATATCTATCTATCTATCTATCTATCTATCTATCTATCTATCTATCTATCTATCTATCTATCTATCTATCTATCTATCTATCTATCTATCTATCTATCTATCTATCTATCTATCTATCTATCTATCTATCTATCGAAACTGTCTGTCTGTCAATCGATCTGTCCATCTATCTATCTGTCCGTCCGTCCGTCCTTCCATCATCCATCCAATCTCTTTCTTGCCCTCTCTCTGTCTTTCTTTCTCTCCCTCTCCCTCTCTCTCTCTCTCTCTCTCTCTCTCTCTCTCTCTCTCTCTCTCTCTCTCTCTCTCTCTCTCTCTCTCTCTCTCTCTCTCTCTCTCTCTCTCTCTCTCTCTCTCTCTCTCTCTATCTCTCTCTCTCTCTGTCTCTCTGTCTCTCTCCCTCTCTCTCACTGCGCTTTTACGGGTGAACCCGGACATTCTCACATTGCACAGCAGCTGGATGGGGGAGGCTGAGTGTGTGTGTAACACGGCTTCAATCTCTGCTTCCGTTTCGTCCCTGTAGCAGTCCTATTTCATTCACAATTGGTGCGTGTGTGCGCGCGTGCGCGTGTATGGCAGCCTCACGGTCATAAATTGCAATGTCACAACCAAGGACGGAGGCCACAAGTGATTTAATTCTGTGACGACTATGAAATGTCACACAGGTACTTCAATATTGCAAGTGTCCCCACTGCATCGAGCCTGTAAAATAACCACAAAAGCCTTTTGATGGCAGGTTTGCTCATGAAATATTTGACAAAACCTTACAAGAGTGCCACAAATTTGAGTTCAAGTGTGAAAGAATTCCAGATAATTGCCATTTGCAGAGGGGCACAATTCACCCAAGTGAACAATTGGATTTGGGAAGCCCTGCTCATGCTTGAACGTCACCAACATTGCAGTCAGCTGCTGCTTTTTTTGCTGCTTTTTTGCTGCTTCGTGGTGTCGTTGTCACCACTAAACCCTGAACGGCAAATTTCCCCATTGTGGGACGATTAAAGGTTTTCTGATTCTGATTCTGATTACATTAAATACTAATTGCAAATAAAACGTACAAATGGAGGTTTACTACAAAGGTCTCTGAGGCTCCAATTTCCTGTCATGTTCGCAAAACAAAATGGATAGAGCTTCATAACCCACAGAATATTGAGTTTTAGGACTACATAAACATTCAATGCGGTGTCAGAAACCGTAGACTCTCTTCTTTCATCAGAAAAAAAAGAGTTAATTCCTAAATGATATGGGTCTGGAGTTATCTGAGCTTGAAAAAAGTAATGGGGAAATGATGTTGAATTTCTTCATCCTTTCTGTATTCGCTTTCCTGCACAAAAAATAACCCATTCAATAGTTAACTCCTAAATTATATGGGTCTGTGGTTATATGGGGGCATCTGTACGAAATACAATACATCCATATTGATTTATATAGCGCTTCACAACAGCTGAAACTGGAACAAAGCGAGAACAAGGAAAAAAGGGAAATGTTGACCCCTGTGGAAGGGGAAAAAACATTGCCAACGCTGCAATAAAACGAGAAGTTACTTCAAACAAGCGCGATATCAAAATGCCCATCCAGCATGTGAGAATGCAGATTTGACCTTGAAAGCGCCTGCAGAAATGTTCTGCGCGCTAATAGTCATCTGGCTGCGGGATCAGCGGCATTACAAAGTCACTAAAGCCATTTTGTGCTACACTCGCTCATGCACATCCATATTAATTCATCTCATGTGTAAAATGTGCACGTTCACACTTCCTCGGCTTCTTGTTTCGGAAAGGCGTTCATTTTTCACCACAGACGTGGGGGATGCCGCTATTACGGAAGGTGAAGGTGTGGGAGGCCATGATCTCTCACACACACCCAGATGCACACTTAGGGAAGGATGAATTGCGGAAAATTAGAAATAATTGCATAAGTCTTACCGAACACCGCATTTACCATATTTCCCAGTGTATAAGGCGCACCCAAAAGACTTCATTTTCTTCAAAAGGTGACCCTGCACCTTATACCCCGGTGCGCCTTATATGTGAAGTTATATTGAACCACAACAGGTCTCACAAATACTATTAGCAGTTATCAACTCCATTTCCCGTCATAGTGCGTAACCACAGCCTCTAGTGTAATAATACAGTAAAGTCTCGTTATATCGATATCCAAGGGGGTCCGAAAAAATATCGATATAACCGGGACTATCGATATATCCGATCCTGTGCCGAACTGCATTAAACAAACGCCGCCAAAAGAGGGCAGCCAAGCGCCATATAAGAAACGGAGCTGGCCATTAGCTCCCTTTTTTGTTCCCCCAATGTTGCCTCAAAATGGCACATATAATTCTTTAATGATTGTAACATGTATGCTTTAATCTTCAGAACTACAGTGTATTTGAAACATATTCATAACTGGATGTGTAACAAGAAAGCATATTATCCGAATCTGAAGCCATTGTTTGGATTCACAAGCAATGCAAGACGTCTTGGCGTGAAGTCATTTTTATTTGCATTTGAATAAAAAGTGACATCGGCTGTCCTTTAATACACAGTATGGAATGTTAATAATTTTCAAAATAATCGCGCTTCAGCAGACAAAACAAGAAACATTGTTGCAAAAAACGATTGCATTCATATACAGTACAGTGGGCATGTACATAACACAACAGGGAAACTGCAACGCTTACATCTTACTGTATTATGTATACAATTTAAAAAAGTCATCAATCTTCTTCTGCTTCCCATTTTTACCTTTTAACACAAACACTTCAATCTCGTCTGCTACACACAAGCTAGCGTCTGAAAATGAAAATGGCTCTACTACACGGGTGCTGGGCACGTAACCAAGTCACCTGACCAAGTCGACCAATGGCGCGACTGATGGCGTGACACGTAACCAAGACACGTGACCAAGTTGACCAATGGCGCGACCGATGGCGTGTCACGTGACAAAATCACACGGCCAAGTCGACCAATAGCGCGACCGATGGCGGCTCATGTGACCAAGTCGACCAATGGCGCGACCGATGGCGGCTCACGTAACAAGACACGTGACCAAGTTGACCAATGGCGCGACGGATATATCGATGTAAACAACAAAAATGGCCGGCGGGGGATGAAAAGGAGCACCGTAATAACCGGATTATCGTAACAACCGGGTATCGTACTAAACGGTACTAATTATACATAAAAAGACTAGAAATGTGCAAGGGAAATGAAAATAATATCGTAATAAGCGATACTATCGATATAACCGATATCGATATAACGAGACTTTACTGTAATAATAATAATAATAATAATAATAATAATAATAATAATAATAATAATAATAATAATAATAATAATACATTTCATTTATAGGTGTGTTTCAAAACTCTCAAGGACACTTTACAGTCACATGATATTTTTTCTGCGGGTGAGCAGGGGCAGCCACACGCTTGTAATTTAGGAGTTAACTATTCAACCCGGAAGAAACATAAAAGTGGCCTTAACGAGACAGTCTGCCTATATTTGGAAAAGCTTTATCTATTTAAACAGTGATACCTAGGTTTTTGACCATAATCGTACTTAGAATGGAAGGCAGGGGAAATGCGTGAGTATATCAATATGTGAAGAGTGAATACATATCTACAGAAATACTCCAGCACTCAAAAGCCCCGCATGAAAGGACACTAAATCCAATCAACCTCGTTTTTAAATGTCCTTTCCTCCCAATTTCCGTGTACTCATCGCGAAATCAGCAGCAGGGATTATGCATGCGTGTCTGTCCTAGAGGACCTTTAGATACACAGCGCACGCTAACTGCAGCCTTGGCCTGGACCACCAATCAGTTCTGCTTCTGTTTCTTAGGGGGTAGGGGGCATTTATTCTTCTGGAACAGTAAAAGATCAATTTGAGGTCTACGTCTTGGAGGCTGTTGTAGGGAGGGAGGTAACGCTATCCCCGTTCCTCCAAATGTCCCCAGAGTTTTGCGCAAGAAAAATGGGAGAATGGGGGTGCTGAAATATGAGAAGAGACATGGTAAAGGGAACGTGGAGCTACGTTGAAATGTAATCCGTCCCTGGGTATTTGGTTTTCACATTATCTGGGCTGTGGAAAACAGTTGCGGTATTCCATAAGGGTGTCCCAACCCTTTCTTCATGCTGTACAACTCAAACCGTTTACAATCAAAGAAACGGTCAACAATATCGGCCATTTGTTTCCATCTCCGTTTGATGCACCATTTGGACATTTTAGAACATTTCACTTCAGGCCACCATGTTTCCCTGTTTAACCTAAAAATGTGTCCGTTACAGTGCCAGGGTTTTTGTCATTTTCACTCAAATGGCAGGACCCACAGAATATTGAGTTTTAAGACGACATAAACATTTAATGCAGCATAAGAAACCTTAGACACTTCTTTCATCAGAAAAAAAGTTATTTCCTAAGTGTCTGGATTTATCTGATCTTGAAATGAGGCTATACAAAAGGCAATCCAATACATATTTAGCGCTTTAATAACAGCTGAAGCTGGAACAAAGCACTAACATGGAAAACATGCCCCCTTGTGGAAGGGAAAATCATTGCCAGAGGCCATGGCCAGCGCTTTATCGGCATGGAAGCATTTTTGTGTTTTATTTCCTTCTAATTTACACTTTATTAACACTTTACCTGGCTGGTTATCTGACTGGCTACCTAGCTGGGTACCTAGCTGGCTACCGAGCTGGCTGTCTATTAGCTATCCACCTGGCTCGCTGGTTATCTAGCTAGATATCTAGTTGCTATCTAACTCTCTATAATAATGACTAATAATTAAATAAATAAATAAATTAATTAATTAATTAATTAATTAAAAAATAATAATAATAATAATAATACATTTAATTTCAAGTGCCTTTCAGAACACTCTAGGACACTTTACAATCAAAAACAATGAACAAAACAAGACCATAAATAAAATGATAAATAATAAAATAGCTGATTGAACTAGACCACGAATGCAATTTCAAACAGATGTGTCTTGAGGTGGGATTTAAAAGTAGGGAAGGAGTCAATATTACGGATGTTGGGTGGAAGTGAATTCCAGAGTTTGGGAGCAGAGCGGCTGAAAGCTCTGCACCCCATCATGGTGAGACGGCCAGAAAGCACATGAAGGGAGGATGAGAATGAGGCACCGAGAGGGAATTGTATATCAAGTGAAAAGTTCAGTATCTATCCAATTCACAATGCATTCGTCTAGTTGAGCAAATAACAAGTAACTTTAAACAGTGTCTGAAACTCATGACAAAAAGTTAGCGGACACCCGGGCAGACAACTCTGAAAAGTTGCCTGCCCCATTTTTAACAACTTGAAACAAAAGACAACTAATCGCAAAAAAAAACACAAAAAAAACTATGCTGCGAAGTATAAAGGATTTGTTTTAATTTAAGGAAGTACCTACACAAATGCTCCCTTGCTTAATTTATGGTAAATCCCTTACTGAAGATTTTGCTCCAGTTGTCGGTTGTTGTCATGGTGCACAATGCAATGTCTGTGTTGCGTTGTCTGCTCAAAGCCACGTGGCCGCTTAGAAAGAGGAGTTCACGTGGCTTGTAGCGGTTTGCTTGGAGCTTTTGCTTTATTGAATAGAACAAACATTTGATTTGAAAATAATCGTTTCTTTTTATTTATTTTATTTTTTTCTTGAAGAAGTTGTAGGCCACCAGGGCCGAGACGTTTTTAAAGTTGTATGCCTGACGTAAAAGTTGTACGTCTGCCCAGAGCCCCGCCTCTGGGCAGACGTTGTTTCAAACATTAAATCACCAACGACGTCCATCGTGTTGGCTCGATTGTTTGACTTTGACTGTCGGCTTCCAAATGACAATTAATGTTGCATCAAATGTGGAATGGAACCGACATCAACAATGACAAAATGCCGCTGACAGAAAAACTCAAACAGCTCCACAGAATGAGAGCAGATAGAACAAAATGGCCGACAAGTCAAACAAACCATTGGAGAAATAAATGCGTACATGACTAATGAATAAACCACCCACTATGCACCGACCACATTTTTTTTTCTTCTTCTCAAATTTGAACGGACAAGTCCAAAACGCTGAAAAGCATCCAATCAATGGATGTTTTCCTTTTGCTGCTACAAATTGGTGGATTTCCTCGTTCCAAAGCGACGATCGATGCTAATCTGCAGTGCTGTAATCTTTACTGCTGGTGGTTTTAAAGTCAAAGCGACTGTGAAATGATCTCGTTGAAATGAATCTCTCCTATTGGCAGCTAAAGATTAACTCATTTACTTCCAGCCCATGTGCAAATATGTGTCCACTCCAGTGCCAGGGTTTTTGTCATTGTCACTCGAATGGCAGGACCTAGGGAAGATTGAGTTTTAGGAATACATAAACATTCAATGCGGCGTAAGAAAACATACTCTCTTCTTTCATCGGAAAAAAATAGTTAATTCAGTTATATGTGTCTGGAGTTATCTGAGCTTGAAATGAGGGCGGCTGTCCAAAATACAATGCAAGACATACGTATTGGTTGAAATCGTTTTTAACAACAGTTGAAGCTGGAACTGTCATGATCTGGTTGGCGACCAACGGGGGGCGCTGTCGGCCCCGCCTGCACCTGCACAGGTGCTGGTCGTCCCGATCAGATTGGCGAACAGCGGGTAGCGACGTCAGCCCTGCCGGCAGCCTCGCAGGTGCTGGTCGTTAAGATCAATGACACTTAAAAGGACACCTGGCACGATCATCCGGTGCCGATTCATTGTTTGTTTGCTGCTTGTTCGCTGCATGCTTTGTGTACGTGTTTGTTTAACCTTGGCGGACTTTTACACTTGGTTTTCTTTTGCTACTTTGTATTTTTTCCATTCAGATCATTTTGATGTTTTACATTTTGTTACTGCTGACCTTTATTTTAATACAATTTGTCAAACAACCTCCTGCTCCCTCCTGCCTGCTTTTTGGGATCCGCACCCGCCATCACCACCTTGCGAACCGTGACAGGAACAAAGAGCTAATATGGACAAAAGGCAAATGCTGCCCCCTCATGGATGGAAAAAATATCACCAGAGGTCTGACCAGCACTTTATCGACACCCCCGCAAGCAACCTTGTAAGAAACCTTGCACTCTCTTTGTTTCATCAGGAAAAAAAAACAGTTAAATCCTAAATGATATGGGTCTGAAGTTGTGCTTCAGACATATGGGTTCATATGAGCTTGAAATGAGGGCGGGTGTACTAAATACAATGCAATACATACATATTGGTTGATATAGCGCTTTAACAACAGCTGAAACTGGAACAAAGTGCTAATATGGACAAAAGGGAAATGCTGCTCCCTTGTGGAAGGGAAAACATTGATAGAGGCCATGGCCAGTGCTTTATAGGCACCCAAGCATGAAAAAAAACAAAACCTGAACGAATTCGGGTATGGAGCTCTCCGGCGATATTTTTTATTCAGAATATTGAATATTCAATTTGAGGACGACATACAAATTCAATATGGCGTAGGAGACCTTAGACTCTCTTCTTTCATCAGAAAAAAAGAGTTAATTCCGAAGTTATATGGGCCTGGAGTTATCTGACCTTGAAATGAGGGTGGCTGTCCAAAATACAATGCAATACAGCCATATTCGTTTATATAGCGCTTTAACAACAGCTGACGCATGAACAAAGTCCTAACATGAAAAAAAGAGAAATGCTGCCCCCTTGTGGAAGGGAAAAACATCGCCAGGGGTCTGACCAACGCTTTATCGACACCCAAACAAGAAAAAAAACAATACATTGGGGAATGGCAGTGAATGAGTTAAGCTATCCAGCCGAAAATAAGAGAAGCTCTAAATTCATGAACATAATTCAAGTGAACAGGTTGGCTAAATTTGCTTAGTGATGTTAGCTAATGAGGGGAATGATAAACGGCGTTGCTCAGCCTTTAAACACACTCGCACGATAGCTTTGAAAGATTGCTAAACATGTCATCACATACAAACAACTCAACAGAATTTCGTCCATATGTTTTTTTCCTTGGCTGATCTTTTTTCATTTTCATTTTCATCATTTTACACGCACAACACGCATACACACATACACAGCGTTCAGATTAGTATGCAAGAGCTCCCAGTGACTTCTGTCAATCTACTGTTCAAGCAGGTTGGGGGGATTGGGGGGTGGTGCTACAGAGCATTTTCGACATCATTCGAACATTCTTTCTGCGCATCTGATGTCTGTGTAAGCTCTCAGTCGTAAAGCAGTGGTCCATTGATGAGAAGGTTTCTTCAGCCGTCATCTGTACTTTTTGAAGGTGTCGGACGTTTCGCCTCCTATCTAAGAGGCTTCGTCAGCGAACTAAAGTCTGACTGGTCGTATCGGCCCTATTTATATATCCCTAATGTCCAGACATAGCAGCGCCGGACACAGCTATAATAGGTCCCTACTCTCAGGTTGGGGGGGAGCAGAGGACCACTCCCTGTCGCCCCACTGATTGTTCCTATATTCCTGCCTAACGACTGGCCTGTTTGCTCCACACCCTCCGGTATCACCTCATCAGCATTACGAATGTTGCCTAACCTGTTTTGCCTAAGCAGGCTATTGTATGAACGATACAAATTGAACTTCACCCCACCAGACCGGTTTAATGAAGGATTTAGTTGTTTTATGAGAATCACTTCTTTTACCCCCCTTTCAAACCATCTATGTTCTTTCGCTAAGATTTTAACCTTATTGTCGTCAAATGAGTGGTTGATAGCTTTTAGGTGCAAATGTACTGCCGATTGGGGTCCACTGGTGATGCCCACCTGCGATGTTGATAAAGTCTTTTTTTGAGAATTTGTTGGGTCTGCTCTTTAAAATTTTCATTCTTACAAATTGAATAAACTGCATTACTTTGTTTTTCATTTGGTAGCCTATCTTTTGGATGCACTAATTTTTGCCTTAACGTGTTTATCGGTTTGAAATAAGTAGGAATTTTGTTTTGCCAAAGGACTTTTTGTAATTTTTCAGAAACTCCTGCAATGTACGGTACTGCTTATCCTCTCCGTTTTGTATCTTGAGAATTTTTAGTTTCATTTCGTATTCTTTCTTTCTGACATTTGTTGAATGACCACTGAGGGTACCCACAGTTAGTGAGTGCTCTCCTGATATGTTTTGACTCCTTTTCTCTACCTTCAATGCAAGTTGGTATTAGTTTAGCCCTATGCTGGAGGGTTCTGATAAGTCCTAGTTTGTGTTGTAAAGGGTGGTTAGAGTCAAAAAGTAAGCATTGGTCAGTGTGCGTCGCCTTCCTAAAGACTTCTGTTTTTAGCGTTCTGTCCTCTTTTTTACTTTACAATCCAAGAAGGCTAGTTGGTTCTCTTCAATGTCCTCACGAGTAAATTAAATGTTGATGTCTACAGAGTTTAGGTGATCTGTGAAGGATTGAATTTCTTGTTTTTTAATGTTGTTTTTTAATGTTTGTTTTTTTAATTATGACAAAAGTATCGTCCACATATCTAAACCAGTGTCTGCACTGGTGGCTGGCGGACTAGTTTTCCGCAGATGAACACCAAACCACACGGTCAAACAGCACCACAGTGGCTGGCGGACTAGTTTTTGTCACCCCCTTTTTTTAAGTGCAGACGTGGCTTGTTATCGAGTGGAGTACTTTTGCTATTACGGGACCGGAAAAGACCCCACCACAGTCTGGTGTTAAGCCCAAGAGGACACAAAAGAAAATGACGGTCGAGCAGAAGAAGATCATCGAAAAACACCCATGAGGCATACCTGTCAACCTGTATGTTTTTGCCGTACAAAGTATGTTTATTATGCCTTTTAAGACGTGTACGATGTACAAGAAAATCTTTACGGAAAAACGCAAATTTGTCCATTATGGGTACCATCCGGTATACACCGTATCACGAAACGGCAAATCAATCAAGTTAAACGTGTTCGCCGCGGTAGCCGCTATCTCGGTATCGACCCGTTTGATGCTACGTTGCGCATGCGTCTGCCGCCTGGGGATTTCCCATTGCATCATTCCGATCACACGGGAACAAAGCGAAAGTCAGGACGATACAAAGGATTGATAAAAGCTTTGAAGAAAGGTGTGGAATATTCGTATTGTGTTGCTGGCAAAAAAAAAGACGTGAAAGTAGCTGCCTCCGGTTTCTATGATATAAAGACGCATTTTGATACAAAGAGCCACGCTACAAACGTAGATGTCTTGATAGCTCAGTTGGTAAGACATCAGTTTGGCATACGGGAGATGAGGTTTCGAATCCCGCTTGGAGCAGAGAAAATGAGCACAAAACATCATACAGTGTGGGTCCTTAGGTGTGTATGTATATATATATATATATATATATGAGTCAAGCATAAGGCAACGGCATCAAGGCGATCTCCATGGGATTCTCTCCTCCTGACTGCAAATTAGTGCCATGAACATAACTGCTTTTGCTGCAGTAACGAGATTTTCTTTACGGGATTCACACCAAGTGAAGGACTTTGGACCTTTTTTTGACAAGAGGGGAGGCTTGAGCACAGGGGCTGTATTTATAATCAATGGTGTTCTGACCCAAAGTCGCTGCTTTTGGGAGATCAAAGCTCCTGTTTCTCAGTCATCGCCCAGGGGGGCTGCGTGCAATCATAAAACATGTTCCCCTCCACACAGATGTGGGTGCAACAGCACACTCCCCAACTTACACGCAGCTGTTTCGGTGGACGGTAATTGAGCAGGAACATCTGGATATGAACTTAACTAGAGGTTAACCACTGAAAAAAAGCCATTTTCTTATTAAGCCAAAAGCAGGTCACATCTGAGTTACGACCAGGTTCCGTTCCGACAAAACGGACTTAAGTTAAACAGTCGTAAGTCGAAATCCATTCAAAATGGCCAACGTAACGTTTACACTACAGGATAGTAAACGATGTCAATCTGTTGTTTTTAAGCAACGTTTTCTATTGAATATTATTATATACCAAACTGTTTACACTTCATTTATAAATTTGATTACTTTTAGTGTAATTTTTATCATTTTTATATTTCATATTATTGATTTTTATTAGTGTAGAACTGTACCTGTAATTTATACAAAAGTGTTTACTGTACTTTTGTATTTATAAACGTTATACTTGCCTTTTAATGTCATTTTTATCATTTTATATTTAATATTATCGATTTGTACCTGTAATGTAAAATCGCTCTCCCGGCTACGGGCTGCAGAGGTGGCCCGACACACACGCTCGGACTCAAGCGGACGCCAAAGGAAAAAAAGCAGTGTACAGTAAGACGGGAGATCTTGCCCAGACGGTATCTGCACTGTGTAACTACTGTATTGTGTGTAGTCACGCAGTAGATTGCTGTGCGAGTGTGTGACATGCTGGATGGCTAAAATTATAGTACCCGCTGCCGGCTGCTTGCGTGTTTCGCTACCAAGCGTAGAATTAAAAAAACAACAAGGTCTGGTGGCCATGGTCGTAAGTACGGGTGGTCGTAACTCGCGCCGGTCGTAACACTGGGATGTTACCGTACTACGTGTGCAGGTTGCGTGGCAGTTGCACCTCCGTCGGTCAGATCTTATTTTGAAATTGCGCCAACAATGTGCCCTGACAGTTTTAGAAAACAGGTCATTTTTGTGCAGCATATAAAGCTTCCAAGTCAAATGATTGATAAGTAAGTCAAGCCAGTTTAGTTGGGGAGAGAGATGTGTGTTTATAAACGGTGCGGCAGATTATGTAGCATAAAATACAAAGAAAACTCCGGAAGGGGGGGGAAGAATTCCACCTACAAAGCTTAAAAAACCAAAAAGGCCTCAGATGCTCATCACTAAGTATTGTTCAAAAGAAAGCTGTCCCTGTCCCAGTTTTTTTGAGGAACATATTGCAAGCATAACATTTAAAAGGAGTAAATACAGTACTGCAGTATAAAGCAGCTCGGATTATAAAGCGCATTTTCAATTCATGGGCTATTTGAAAACGATCTTCATTTTTAGGATAAAGCGCAGAGAGTAAAAGATGGGATTGTCTGCAGCACCCACGGCAAAACGATTGAGTGTTGCCATCGTAAAATGAATGAATGAATGAATGAATTCATCCATTTTCCAGATGGCTTAATCCTCCCAGCCGTCTTCGGGAACTAGGCAGAGGACACCCTAAACTGTTTCCAGCCAATCGCAGGGCAGACAGAGTCAAACAATCAACAATATTTACCCGCCAATTAAATTGACCGTCCCTAATATCAAGCGAGTATGCTTCGCATCGGTTTTCCGTATTACGTATGTCGTCATTAATTTTCTTCAGTCAACCCAGAAGATTCAGTCTGGTTTTGAGTTGAGTGTACCGTATCTTCCGGTGTCTGGTTTTGAGTTGAGTGTACCGTATCTTCCGGTGTATATGCGCACCCCAAAAGCCTTTATTTTCTTCCAAAGATTATTTACATTGGGGGTGCGCCTTATACAATGGGAAATACAGTGTGCCTTACAGTCCGTAAAAAAAAAAAACAAGCGTTAATACCGGTTACGGTCAATTGAGTGTGATCCCGTTTTATCAGGCTTGTGTTATCTCATAGCGTGCTTGAAACCGCAAAAACCTCAGAACCGAACCGCCGCCAAATCGTTCCTTACCCCGAGGTTGCAGAAATTGCATGGCGACTTTAATTTGGATCTTCTTCTCCATCTTATTATGTTATTTTGTACCCCCTTTCTTATCCCCTTTCGCCCCCACTTCAGTCTTGCTGGAATGAGTACAAGTCTGTGGTCTTAAACTCATTAGTTCAGGCGCCTTATACAATCCGTTACAAACAGGCAAACATCCAAGATTAATGGCAGAGAAAAAGCTTGTTGGAGATTTACAGGAAGGCTACTTTAGGGCTTTGCACTTTCTCACACACACAAACCTCCACCTGAATTTAAATGTGAGAGCAACTTACAAACTGACCGTTATTGTGCCTCTGTCTTTAGCAATTGTTTGGCTTGTCCTTCTGTCTTTGTCTTCAATCGTGTATTTCGGCCTATAAACGCAGGAGGAGGCAGGGGTGTTAGCCACCGTCGCTGCAGATACCAAAGACTCTCCCGGTTCATGCTCACCGCCGAGCATTCCAACATCCTAACGCTGCGCTTCAGCCAAGCGCAACAACCAGCAGACAAAGGCTGCTGGTTGACAGACACACTTTTCACCTTACACACACTTTCTGGGAACCAATTAAGTTTGCAAGCTGAGATATCACTGTATATGGAAAATAAGTTTAAAAATGCAAAAATTTGGACACTCCAATGAAGGCGGAATTACACGCCAAAACATGTCAGGTAATTAAACACCTCAAAACGCCACTTTCTGTAATAAAGAAAAAATTGTTGTAAATTACATAATAAGAGACGGTATAAACTTAACACAACTAAATGTCATCTCTCTATGAATATTTTCCAAGCATGGACGACTGTCCTCGAACGGCTCATGAAAGCAACTCCGCAGACACGAAACAGGTGGGCAGTGAAAACAAAAGGCCCTTTTGTATCATTGAGTATTTTAGCAGGATACTTCAATGACCACTCATTGCAAATCTATTCCGAGAGATACTTGATACGGCAAGTCATAATGAGGCCAGTCATGGCTCACAATTCTTGTCAGCGCGCGTTGATTAGAAAGTAATCGCAAATGGCCCCCGAGGCAACATTTTACCCAGAGGCGAGAAGAACATCTGTAAATTCATTTGTGTCATTCGGTGAAGTAACAAAGGGGGTAGTACAGCAACAACGTGCAGCGTGTAATCCTATTTGACCCATGTTATGGAGATGGAGACCAGACGGGAGTCCATCTTATTTATACTCAACCCATTAACGACGAAAACAGATGTTTTGTGGTTGGCCAAAGACGAAATCCCTTTGCTTAAACCACCAGCAGTTCAGTTCGTATGAAATCGTGACTTTTGGAATGAGTATAAGGACGCCGTTACAAACAGTTTGAGGAAATCAGGAGGATGTCACATCTGCGCTGTCACGATCTTTCAGATTGCCTCTTGGGGGCTTTGAGAAGACAATTTAACTTGACTTTTTTCCATTGAACGAACGGGAGTATTGGTACAAGTCCGTCTTGATGATTTCTTGTGGAAATTAACGTGTTGACAGGATTGGAGTGGTCTCATCATAACATCTACTCATGTTCATTGCTTGCTAGCACTGTTTCTGAGCTGCTGGGGCTGTTTTGTTTTGTTTTTTCAAGATAAACTGAAATGGATTTGACGGAAGAGGATTAGGAAGAAAAAAAAATAAAGTTGGCAGGATTCTCGCTTGAAACAGAATTTTAAAGTCAGAATAAAGTCAGAATTCTGACTTTAAAATGAGATATGTAACTTTAAAGTCAGAATTTTGAGATTAAAGTCAGAATTCTGGGAATATCAGAATTCTGACTTTAAAGTTAGAACTTTCACTTTAAAGTGAAAATTCTAACTTTAATCTCAGAATTCTCATTTTCAGTTGGAATTCTAAGAAAAATATGATAATATAATAATAATTCAACAGTAGCCAAAATGGAACTGTATAGTGCCACTTAGCAGTTTTTTTGACGACGATACTAGTGCAGCGTGTTCTACCGGAAACAAATTCCTTGTGTGTTCTACATACTTGGCATAAAGATGATTCTGATTCTGATTCTGATAATATATTTAATTTCTAAGTGTATTTCAAAACTCTCAAGGACCTTTACAGTCACAGGATTTTTTGTGAAAGTCAGAATCCTGACTTTAAAATGACAATTCCAACTTTGAAGTCAGAATTCTGCAAGAAAAAAAAGTTAGAATTCTGATTGAAGAGTAAGAATTATGAGATTAAAATCAGAATTCTGGGAATATCAGATTTCTGACTTGAAACGAAGAATTCTGACTTTAAAGTCGGAATTCTTATTTTCAATCGGAATTCTGAAAATAGAGTTAAAATTCAGATTTTCAAGTGAGAATTTTTACTTTAAATTCAGAATTCTGAGAATAGTTATAATTCTGATTTTAAAGTGAGAAATATGAGATTAAAGTCAGAATTTTGGGAATATCAGAATCCTGACTTTCAAGTGAGAATTCTGTGAATAAAGTCAGAATTCTGATTTTAAAATGAGTATTATCACTTTAAAGCCAGAATTCTGAGAATAAGGTTATAATTCTGATTTTAAAGTCCGAATTTTGAGATTAAAGTCAGATTTGAGAGTGAGAATTCTCACATTCTAGTCGGAATTCTGAGTTTATTACAATAACGTCATTTTTTTTACTCCAGATTTGAAAACTAGTTATTTATCAATTTGTTGTGTGCTCTCAATTTGGCCCACCACAAAAACTGTTTTTGACACCCCTGCACTACAGTACACAGTTTTAATCTGGAATGGAATGGCTTTTAAGTCTTTAAATTTGGTATTTGCTATCGTGATTAGCCAGAAAACACCGGAACAGAGAAACATTCCATTGTGTGTTTTGTAGGGAATATATTGATAAGAAAAAATAACAATAAATACCTGTAAATGACAGAGTAATGCAGAAAAACCAGAAAAGAAACGTGTGTCGCATGCAGACAGTACAAATGATGGAATGTCGGTGGAGAACGGTTCTTTGCACATGCTTAATATGCGTCACTCTACTCCTCACAGTGGCACAGTAGCGGAGTGTTGATTCAGATCAAAGATTGCCTCTGAGTTACGTTCAGCTGCAGTGCTAGTGTCATCCTAAATACTGCCTGCGCGCGCTCTTATCTTGACTAAAGGGTGACTACCTCTCAGCATCACAACACATTCTGTTATTATTACACACACACACACACACACACACACACACACACACACACACACACGCACACACGCACACACACACACACATACATACACACACGAACACACACACAAAATACTGGGAATGGACTGTTTTTACTAGCATACTGTTGCTCACCGGTGTCCAAGTTAAGGCCCGGGGGCCAAATCTGGACCACCACATCATTTTATTGGGCTCGCTAAAGAAATTCAAACTTGAAAAAAACGTGAAATTCCATGCTCATCTATCAAGCAATGGAGCTAGCTAGCGACCGAGCTTTCTAGCGGGATTAGCCATTTAGCTGAATAGAAAGACAGCTAGCGAGCTGACTAATAACTGAGCTAGATAACTAGCGACCATGCTAGCTAGTTACCAACTGAGCTAGCTAGTGACCAAGCTAGCTAGCAACCGAGCTATCTAGTTAGTAACCGAACAAGCTAGCAACCGAGCTAGCTAGTTAGCGACCGATATAGCAAGTTAGCGATCGAGCTAGCAAATGACCAAGCCTGCTATCTAGATCTCTTTTTATTCAGCTAGCTGGCTAATCCCTTATATCACAGGTGTCCAAGTCAAGGCCTGTTGGCCAAATCTAGCCCGCCACATCATTTTATCCGACCAGCAAAAGCAAATCTAGCATGTGAAATTCCATGGCGCTTATTTTTTTGTGATGAGGGAAGAGAGAAGGTTTCGAACGCTGCATTGAATGTTTATATAGTCCTAAAACTCAAAATTCGGTGGGTCCTGCTTCTGGATTGAAAATGACAAAAACCCTGGCACTGGAGTGGACACATTCAGAGTGGAGGCGCCACAAGCGCTGCATGAGGAAACAGAAGAGGGGAAAGCGTGGAGGTATCCGCACTAGTCTCGCGGCTAGCCCTCACCGGCCGTCCATCCCTATCATTACGCTGGCTAACGTGCACTCGCTGGACAATAAAATGGACTACATCAGACTTCTACGCTCAACTTCCAAGACCGTGGGTGAGTGTTGTGCCCTTGTGTTTGTGGAAACATGGCTGACCGACAGCATACCGGACAGTGCCATCCAGCGAGCCCAGCTAACTAGCTTCCGGGCAGACAGAGAGCTCATCGAGGGGGGGGGGAAACTCGCGGCGGGGGACTCTGTGTCTACATCAGTGATGCCTGGTGCCGCAACGCTGTTGTGGTATGCAAACACTGTTCACCACTGATGGAGCTTATGGTCATAAAATGTCGGCCATTCTACCTGCCGAGGGGATTTAGTGCCATACTGCTGGTAGCAATTTACATCCCCCCAAGCTCAATTAACAACAGGAGCGCGGCATTGAATGAACTCTACCAGCACATCAGCGAGCAACAGACAGCCCACCCAGATGCTTTCCTTATCTTGGCTGGCGATTTCAACCATGCCAACCCGAAAAGCGTTTTTCCACAACGACATGGACACTTTAACTTTCCGACTAGAGGTAACAACATTCTGGACAATGTCTTCACCATACACAAAGGAGCCTACAAAGCCTACCCCCTCCCCCACCTAGGAGCTTCGGACCACTCCACTATTATGTTAATGCCCGCATACAGGCCACTTGTCAAAGTCGTCAAACCAGTCAAGAAGCAGATAAGGGTGTGGCCTGATGGGTCGTCAGAGGCAATCAAAGACTGCTTCTCCAACACTGACTAGAACATGTTCAGACAAGCGGCCACCTACAACAACAACACCGACCTCCAAGAATACACAGACTCTGTTACCTCCTACATGAGGAAGTGCATGGATGATGTGACTTCACCAGATCTGTCACCATCCTGGCCAACCAGAAGCCATGGCTGACGGGTGAAGTCCACAGGCTCCTTCGGGCTCGGAACGCTGCCTACAAAGCTGGCGATGAGCTGGGCCTGAGAACAGCCAGGGCCAACCTGTCACGTGGCATCAGGATGGCCAAGAGACAGCACTCCAGGAGGATCGCCAACCACTTCAGAGACAGCAGAGACACCAGGAACCTGTGGCGTGGGATACAGACCATCACAGACTACAAGCCCTCTCCACAGACCTGTGAGAACTCCACCACTCTGCTGAATCAGCTGAACGACTTCTTCGCCCGCTTCGAGGCAGACAACAGCACTCCAGCACAGAAGACCCCACCATCTCCCGGCGAACAGGTGCTGACACTGTCCCAGGACAGCGTGAGGCGATCCCTCAGAGGGACCAACCCACGAAAAGCCCCGGGTCCCGACGGCATTCCTGGCCGTGTTCTGAGAGACTGCGCTGTGGAGCTCACAGATGTCTTCACGGACATCTTCAACACATCTCTGAGCCAGGCTGTTGTGCCCACGTGCCTCAAAGCCACCACCATTATCCCGGTCCCTAAGAAGTCGTCCGTTTTCTCATTAATTTAGGGTCACAAGGGTCACGCAGGAGCTCCTCCCAAATGCTCATTTGCATAAAACCCAACCGCATTGGTAGATCTTCCGTTTACACGCTGACATTTAACAAATGCTAAATGGAAATAATATTCGTGATTGATGGCAAAATTGATGATGCACATTTTTGCTGTCCTGCACCATTTAAGGGTTGGGGGGTTGGGAGGGGGGCACCCGGCTCATTGTGAGGAAAGAAGGTCTCACAAAAGAGGCACAAATGCTCCATGCGACAAAGACGGGCAGCGGCGCTCAACTGCCACGGCGACCATTCAACGGCATTCCAGCCATCGTGGGACCCCCGCACACAAACACCCCCACAATATCCAGCCACCAGGGAAAAGAGCTCCATCCAACAAAACATACCCCCCCCCCCCCTTTATCTCCAGCTTGTATGGAGACGGGAAGCAAAGAACTCCCCTAACTCACCCGCTCCTGCATACTCTGAGTGAGGCAGGGAGAGGGGATGAGGGTGGAGGGGGGTTTCAGAGTGCTGGCATTTGGCACGAACAGACGCTCACAAAGCCCCCCGGGACCCCCGAGATGAAGAAGAAGTGTGGGGGAGGGTAGAGATGCACAGCGAGGACTGGGGGGGTTGCAGTCATGCCGTTTCCAAGCAGGCAGCCTGTGGAGTGAAAGGGGGGGGAGGGCGCTCGGGGAGAATGTGAACAAAACGAAGAGAGAGAGATGGTCTCCCCCATCCTCCCCCCTTCCTCCATGTAGAAGTCAGTGTGCTTGGCAGAGAGGTCAGCCGCTGCAGCGGGAGAAGCGCACCCCCCCCACCCCCTTTCAAAAATTTACATGGAATGCTCATCTGCCAAATCCAAGGCGCTCGCTTATCAGATGCAAATAACAGACATGACATGTCGGGAATATGAACGCCTTGTGCCGCTTCTTGCGTCACATCATGCCATGTCTGTCAAAGCAATTGAGATTACCGTATTTCCCGATGTATAAGGCGCACCGGAGTATAAAACCCAGCCCTAATGAATGGTGGATTTTCAAACTCTTTTCCATATATAAGTTGCAACGGTCTATAAGGCGCACATTCAATGAATGAAACAAGTTTTCCAAATATAATATAGAAATATATAATGGTTTTCTGGTCGACTCAACACCAGACTGAGTCTTCAGGGATGACTGAAGAAAATTAATGATGACATTCGGAATATGGAAAACTGATGAGAAGCAGACTTGGTTGATATTAGAGACCGTCAATTTCATTGTACGGTCCATTTAAATGGCCAATATTTGATTACCGTATTTTCCGGTGTATATGCGTCACCCAAAAGCCTTGATTTTCTTCCAAAGATGATCAGGCGCCTTATACGCAGGTGCGCCTTATATGTGAGGTTATATTGAGCCACATCAGGTCTCACAACTATTAGCGACTCCATTTACCCCCTTGTAGAAGAAGTATTGCGTAACCCCAGCCTCTACTGTAGAACCTTATAATGTGGTGTGCCTTATACCGTAAAGTCTCGTTATATCGATATTGGTTATATTGATAATACTGCTTATTACGATACTATTTTCATTTCCCGGCAAATTTCTAGTCTTTTTATGTATAATTACAGTAAAGTCTCGTTATATCGATATTCTCGGGAGTTAGAAAAAATGTCGATATATCCGTCCTGTGCCGAACTGCATTAAAAAAAGCCGCCAAAAGAGGGCATCCAAGCGCCATATAAGCTGGCCATGAGCTCGCCATTTTGTGCATCTTTTTTGGGGGGGTGAGAGATGTTCCCCCAATGTTGCCTCAAAATGGCACATATAATTCTTTATTCGATTGCAAACATGTATGCTTTCCTTTTCAGAACTACAGTGTATTTGAATCATATTCATAACGTAACAAGAAAGCATACTATCCGAATCTGAAGCCATTGTTTGGATTCACAAGCAATGCAAGACGTCTTGGCGTGAAATCATTTTTATTGGTGTTTTAAATTTTAATAAAAAGTGACATCGGTTGTCCTTTAATACACAGTATGGAATGTACAGTAATTTTCAAAATCATCACGCTTCAGCAGACAAAACAAGTAACGTTGCAAAAAACGATTGCATTCATATACAGTACAGTGGGCATGTCTATAACACAACAGGGAAACTGCAACGCGTACATCTTACTGTATTATGTATGCAATTTAAAAAAGTCATCAATCTTCTTCTGCTTCCCATTTTTACCTTTTAACACAAACACTTCAATCTCGTCTGCTACACACGAGCTGGCGTCTGCTACTCGGGAGCTGGTCACGTAACAAATTTACGTGACCAAGTCATGTGACCAAGTTGACCAATGGCGCGACCGATACAGATTTCGATAATGGTGGTACTGTATAGAAACCGCTAAGCAAATATCGATTCATCTTAAATATCTTTTGTATCGATATAAACATAGCAAAATGGCAGGCGGGAGATGAAAAAGAGCACCGGAGTAACCGGATTACCGTAAAAACCACGAATAGTACTAAATGGAACTAATTATACATAAAAAGTCTAGAAATGTGCACGGGAAACAAGAATAGTGTCATAATTAGCAGTATTATCAATATAAATGATATCAATATAACGAGACGTTACTGTAGTTCCATTTAGTATGATACATGGTTATTATGATAATCCGGTTACTACGGTGCTCTTTTTCATCACCCGCCGGCCATTTTGCTATGTTTATATCGATACAAAAGCAGTTTAAGGTGAATCGATATTTGCTTAGGGGTTTCTATACAGTACCACCATTATCGAAATCTGTACCAGTCACATGACCAGCTTCCGTGTCTTGCGCAGTGTAGTAGACGCCAACCTGAGAGCAGGGACCTATCATAACAGAGTCCGGCACCGCCGTGTCTGGACAGTAGGGATATATATATGTAGGGTCTTAACTACCAGTAAGACTTTAGTTTGCTGACAAAGTTTCTTGGATAAGAAGTGAAACGTCCGACATCTTCAAAGAAGTACAGATAACGGTTGAAACCTTTTCATCGATGGACTACTCCTGTACGACTGGGAGCTTACACAGAAGAGTGCGTTATAAAAATAATAAATGCCGTTTTTATTTAATGCATAAGTTTATTTTTCACTTCACTACAGTACAAAAGCATGCTCGATACGCAATCCATGAACCCAATTAGAAAATTACATGCCATAAAAAAAGGTCCCCAATTTATTGCCCCCGCTTCGTGCAGTACGGCACAGGATAGGACATATCGATAGTAAGGTTATATCGATTTTTTTCTGACTCCCAAGAATATCGATATAATGAGACTTTACTGTATTTGGAAAACATTTCTATTTGCATTTTATATTTGGAAAGCTTTTTTTCGTTCATTGAAGGTGCGCCTTTTCGTCTGGTGCACCTTTTATATGGAAACATTTGGAAATACACCATTCATTGGGGGTGCATCTTATACTCCCGTGCGCCGTATACACTGGAAAATATATGTCAATCATTGAAGGTGAGCCTCATTGTCAGGTGCGCATTATATATGGAAAATGTTTGAAAAGACGCCATTCATTGGGGGTGCGCCTTATACTCTGGTGCGCCTTATACACCGGAAAATACGGTATGTCAATCATTGAAGGTGAGCTTTATTGTCAGGTGCGCCTTATGTATGGAACACTTTTAAAAACACGGCATTCATTGGGGCTGCACCTTATACTCCGGTGCGCATTACACACTGTAAAATACGATAATCCTCAATCGTGTCTATTCTTTTATCGCTGTGTATCTTCAGATTGATAAATGCATAATGTGCACATGCGCTGTCTGCATTTCCGCTTTTGTTAGTGTTTATTTTATTTATTTATAATGTCATATAATATATGGCGTAATACTGCTTTTATACAGGAAGTGTCAGCATTTATAAGGGCAGCGATGAGCCAAGGTATGGCATTTAGTTGTCATCATTCTTTTTATTTTTTCCACCAGTCGATTTTCAAAGTCAAAAAAGTCAGCTTTATTGTCAAATATGCGGTTTTGTATCTCTGTCGATGCTGCAGTCATCAGAGAGAAAGCTGCCCAGGTATTTGAAAGAGTCTACTATTGCTAGTGAATATAACACCATCTCCAATAAGCCACTAGCAATAGTAGACTCTTTCAAATACCTAGGCAGCTTTCTCTCTGATGACTGCAGCATCGACAGAGATACAAAACCGGATCAAACAGGCATCAGCATCTTTTGGCAGAGGAGAGTCTTTCAAAACAAAGATATCAAGCTCCACACCAAGACTGCAGTTTATCGGGCTGTTGTTGTGTCAACCCTCCTCTACAGTTGCGAAGCATGGACCCTGTACAGTCGCCGCCTCAGGATGCTTGAGGCCTTCCACATCAAGTGCCTACAATACATCCTTGGGCTATCCTGGAGAGACAGAGTCCCCCACACTGAAATACTCAGCAAAACCAACTGCACCAGTGTGGAAGCTACAGTCACCCAGCACCAACTTCGCTGCCAGAAGAGCGCTTGACACGTAAGGTGCTTTATGGCCAGCTCCATCTCGTCCGTCGCCTGGCAGGAGGCCCCAAAAAACGCTATAAAGACCAGGTGAAGACTGCCATGAAAAAATGCGGCCTGAACCCGATCGACCCAACTGGAGGACATTGCAGCTCAACGCACCATCTGGCGGCAGCTCCTTCAACAAGGCATACAAGACATTGTAGCAGTAGAGGAATGAGCATGCCCGCCACGAGGCCTGCAATTGGTGCGCTGTATTGGATTGGATTTGCCTTTATTAGTCTCACAGTGGAGAAATTTACATTTCACAGCAGCAAAGTTATGAAAGTAATGAAAGTAGAAAAACAAAATACATGAGCGGCTGGAAAGGCAGCCACTCTCGCGGCGCCGTCTTGAAGTCAAAAGAACAAAAAATAATAAAAATAAATAACATGACAACACAAAGACACAGAGAGTCATTCATTCTGAAGCACTTTCTGTACCCTCTTTATAACACAAAGCAGTTCCACATGAAAGAGGAGAGGATCAAAGCGTCTCTTCACCAGTGGATCAGGGACATCATGGTGGAATGTGCACGTCGACGACAAGCTAAATGTTGAAAGCAAACACGCAGCTGTAGCATCCATTGACGAAGAGATTGTCTCACATCTCCTGTCCCACATAAATCCACTTTAATTCCAAGCCGCGACAGTTCCACATACACATCGGCCCTCCTTCTTATCGCGGGCTCCTCAAGCCATGTAATCATCCAGCCGCAGATTGTCCAAAAGCACCGACCTTCCGCTGAACAAAGCGGGGCTGTGAAGATGCTGCCCATTACAGCCGCAAAAAAGCACAATGGCCCCTGTGGTGTCCAGCGATGATAGTCGAATGGCACCGACATTCCTCCCCTTCAAAAACAGCACTGGCATATTCATGCTGTCGAAAAGGCGCAACTGCTCAGCACAGTCTCCTCCTTGATGAATGTCGTGGTCAAAAATGCTGAAAAACAATCCGTATCCATTGCACACGACGCACAACAACAGAAAGTGACAAAAGAAAACACGAAAGAATACAAAACCAACAACAAAAAGCAAGGCTCATGAGAGCACTTGCTGACGGCTGCCTACTCGGGCGCCATCTTGGACTCCTTGTTGCATGTAGCATTCGATGTCACGGCCTTATGCCAACAACGTGGCACACTAGCATCGAGAGCATTAAAAATGTTTGTAGATTAGAAATATAGATTTTAGACAAATGATGTTTTTTTTTATTTGCAATTTAGAAATAACATGCTCCAATGAATGTATTTTGGTTTATTCCAATCAGTTTTGTATACTTGGGCAATCTAGTTAAATCTGGCCATTTTAGACTTTGGCCCCCTTTTCAGACAAAACCCTTTTTTTAATTTCCCAGATGCATCCTTGCATGTGTTCAAAATATACAGATTGATCCAAACAGCCAGATACAGGAATAAAAGTGGCAGCAATTGTAATCTCAGAATTTGAAAATGTTTCAATGCTATTTATTGGAATTCTTGTCAGCAATAAGGACAGTGATCATTTAGTTCTTTGCATTGAATAGAGCAGATCAAGCCATTAACCAATATTGGCGGTTATGGCAAAAAAAAACAAAAAAAAACATGTAACAGTATTTCCAAAAGTGCCACAAATGACAATCAATAAATAAAAAGAAAGAAACATGATTAACATCTCAAAATGTAATTTTTGTTTTTGCAGGATCAAAGTCATTGGATGAGATATGAGATGGAGAGATCTGAGAAGACTCAACCACAAATGTCAACCAAGGTATAAGGACCGCATTTGACTGAATGCAACGTTCGCTGAACTATAGTCTGCCACAAATGAAATGAAGTTAAACTTAACTTTATCGACACTGTTTTAAAAAAACTTGCGACTTCAGTTACAGTGTCAAATCCTTAGACTTCAGCCACCTGCACATTGTGACACATAATATCTGAAGAGAGTAAGCCATTTATGCTGTAACCAAACATGCTTTCATTGGCAGTTGATTTGATGTTTTTTTTCGTTTGTTTTTCAGATAAATCACAAAGAGAGCTCCAATGATGACAACAGCCATGACCACACTTCTAGTGATGTTGGTCATAGTGCAAGTGTCCCTGAGCTCCAGAGGCTGGTCAGTATCATCATAAGAATCTATCGTGCTTAATCTATTGCAAATTCCCCCATTGTGGGACTATTAAAGGGTTTCTGATTCTTATTCTATTAATCATATATATATGGGGAAAACACATTTCTTGGTATGTTTTGAATAGCTATTAGATTCTTATTCACTCTCATATTATATATTATGAGAATAATAAAAGATACCATGAAATCACTGGACGGTATCATACATACATACAGCGAGAGAGGGAAAATGCTTTTCAAGAGAAATTAAAGCAACACTTCGATAGGCTGCATCGCTTATGGTCCAACTAGCGTATCTTCAAAACAATTGTCTTCCTATTACAATGTCTAATATGAGAATGAGCATGCTGAAGTTCAGAATTTGCACCAGAGAGATCTTTTGAAATTGTTTCTTTCAATGTTTCAACTGTTCTATGGCAATTCGCAAAAGTGTGTAGCAAATAAACTGATGTGTGTGTATATATATATATATATATATATATATATATATATATATATATATATATATATATATATATATATATATATATATATATATATATATATATTACTATATATATATATTTATATATATATAGTAAAGTCTCGTTATATCGATATTCTCGGGAGTTGGAAAAAATGTCGATATAACCGGACTATCGATATATCCGATCCTGCGCCGAACTGCATTAACAAAAGCCGCCAAAAGAGGGCAGCCAAGCGCCATATAAGAAACGGAGCTGGCCATGAGCTCCCATTTTGTGCCTCTTTTTTTTGGGGGGTGAGAGATGTTCCCCCAATGTTGCCTCAAAATGGCACATATAATTCTTTAATGATTGCAAACATGTATGCTTTCATCTTCAGAACTACATTGTATTTGAATCATATTCATAACTGGATGTGTAACAAGAAAACATATTATCTGAATCTGAAGCCATTGTTTGGATTCACAAGCAATGCAAGCCGTCTTGGTGTGAAGTCATTTTTATTGGTGTTTTGCATTTGAATAAAAAGTGACATCGGTTGTCCTTTAATACACAGTATGGAATATTAATAATTTTCAACATCATCACGCTTCAGCAGACAAAACAAGAAACATTGTTGCAAAAAACGATTGCATTCATATACAGTACAGTGGGCATGTACATAACACAACAGGGAAACTGCAACGCTTACATCTTACTGTATTATGTATACAATTTAAAAAAGTCATCAATCTTCTTCTGTTTCCCATTTTTACCTTTTAACAGAAACACTTCAATCTCGTCTGCTACACACGAGCTAGCGTCTGTATATATATATATATAAGAAAATGTAGCTTTGTTCTAGCAACTTAGATTGAAAATTGAGAAAATGAAAACATTGTCATTTAGGTCCGATCTGCCAGGTTGTTAGTCAATATGTAATTAAAAGACAAGAGATATTTTCCATAGATTAAATATACAAATCTAAAAACTACACAAAGAGCACACCAAGTGTTGGAACTCAGCACATTTATGAAACAAAAATTTGCTGGCAGCACCAATGGGATGTAATTCACAGCTAAATAATAAAGAATAGCACATTGTAAAGTTCAATACTGGATGCAGTCAAACTTTTGGTTGTGACAGAACCTGGCAGACCTACATCTGGTGCTTGATTATTCTGTCGGATATCATGTCAGAAAATGGAAGGGGGCTTGGACCCAGTTGTGCATGTGAACAAAATATTTCACAATTTATGTGTTCAAAATTTAGAATTGTCAAAAAATATACGATCATGGCTCCTGCAAAACACAATTGCCGACCTTACAGGCTCTAAATATTGTCTCTTGAAAAAAATAAGCGCCACCTGCTGGTAGTTTTGGTTTGACATGATTCGTTAAGTCCCCACAGAGTTGTGAAAAACCTGGAAAAATTAAATCAGGAATTATGACATTTTAAAGTGATTTCTAAGTGAGCACAGGGTAAAAAAAATGCGCAGATTGTCCAAAAGCACCGACCTTCCGCTGAACAAAGCGGGGCTGTGAAGATGCTGCCCATTACAGCCGCAAAAAAGCACAATGGCCCCTGTGGTGTCCAGCGATGATAGTCGAATGGCACCGACATTCCTCCCCTTCAAAAACAGCACTGGCATATTCATGCTGTCGAAAAGGCGCAACTGCTCAGCACAGTCTCCTCCTTGATGAATGTCGTGGTCAAAAATGCTGAAAAACAATCCGTATCCATTGCACACGACGCACAACAACAGAAAGTGACAAAAGAAAACACGAAAGAATACAAAACCAACAACAAAAAGCAAGGCTCATGAGAGCACTTGCTGACGGCTGCCTACTCGGGCGCCATCTTGGACTCCTTGTTGCATGTAGCATTCGATGTCACGGCCTTATGCCAACAACGTGGCACACTAGCATCGAGAGCATTAAAAATGTTTGTAGATTAGAAATATAGATTTTAGACAAATGATGTTTTTTTTTATTTGCAATTTAGAAATAACATGCTCCAATGAATGTATTTTGGTTTATTCCAATCAGTTTTGTATACTTGGGCAATCTAGTTAAATCTGGCCATTTTAGACTTTGGCCCCCTTTTCAGACAAAACCCTTTTTTTAATTTCCCAGATGCATCCTTGCATGTGTTCAAAATATACAGATTGATCCAAACAGCCAGATACAGGAATAAAAGTGGCAGCAATTGTAATCTCAGAATTTGAAAATGTTTCAATGCTATTTATTGGAATTCTTGTCAGCAATAAGGACAGTGATCATTTAGTTCTTTGCATTGAATAGAGCAGATCAAGCCATTAACCAATATTGGCGGTTATGGCAAAAAAAAAACAAAAAAAACATGCAACAGTATTTCCAAAAGTGCCACAAATGACAATCAATAAATAAAAAGAAAGAAACATGATTAACATCTCAAAATGTAATTTTTGTTTTTGCAGGATCAAAGTCATTGGATGAGATATGAGATGGAGAGATCTGAGAAGACTCAACCACAAATGTCAACCAAGGTATAAGGACCGCATTTGACTGAATGCAACGTTCGCTGAACTATAGTCTGCCACAAATGAAATGAAGTTAAACTTAACTTTATCGACACTGTTTTAAAAAAACTTGCGACTTCAGTTACAGTGTCAAATCCTTAGACTTCAGCCACCTGCACATTGTGACACATAATATCTGAAGAGAGTAAGCCATTTATGCTGTAACCAAACATGCTTTCATTGGCAGTTGATTTGATGTTTTTTTTCGTTTGTTTTTCAGATAAATCACAAAGAGAGCTCCAATGATGACAACAGCCATGACCACACTTCTAGTGATGTTGGTCATAGTGCAAGTGTCCCTGAGCTCCAGAGGCTGGTCAGTATCATCATAAGAATCTATCGTGCTTAATCTATTGCAAATTCCCCCATTGTGGGACTATTAAAGGGTTTCTGATTCTTATTCTATTAATCATATATATATGGGGAAAACACATTTCTTGGTATGTTTTGAATAGCTATTAGATTCTTATTCACTCTCATATTATATATTATGAGAATAATAAAAGATACCATGAAATCACTGGACGGTATCATACATACATACAGCGAGAGAGGGAAAATGCTTTTCAAGAGAAATTAAAGCAACACTTCGATAGGCTGCATCGCTTATGGTCCAACTAGCGTATCTTCAAAACAATTGTCTTCCTATTACAATGTCTAATATGAGAATGAGCATGCTGAAGTTCAGAATTTGCACCAGAGAGATCTTTTGAAATTGTTTCTTTCAATGTTTCAACTGTTCTATGGCAATTCGCAAAAGTGTGTAGCAAATAAACTGATGTGTGTGTATATATATATATATATATATATATATATATATATATATATATATATATATATATTACTATATATATATATTTATATATATATAGTAAAGTCTCGTTATATCGATATTCTCGGGAGTTGGAAAAAATGTCGATATAACCGGACTATCGATATATCCGATCCTGCGCCGAACTGCATTAACAAAAGCCGCCAAAAGAGGGCAGCCAAGCGCCATATAAGAAACGGAGCTGGCCATGAGCTCCCATTTTGTGCCTCTTTTTTTTGGGGGGTGAGAGATGTTCCCCCAATGTTGCCTCAAAATGGCACATATAATTCTTTAATGATTGCAAACATGTATGCTTTCATCTTCAGAACTACATTGTATTTGAATCATATTCATAACTGGATGTGTAACAAGAAAACATATTATCTGAATCTGAAGCCATTGTTTGGATTCACAAGCAATGCAAGCCGTCTTGGTGTGAAGTCATTTTTATTGGTGTTTTGCATTTGAATAAAAAGTGACATCGGTTGTCCTTTAATACACAGTATGGAATATTAATAATTTTCAACATCATCACGCTTCAGCAGACAAAACAAGAAACATTGTTGCAAAAAACGATTGCATTCATATACAGTACAGTGGGCATGTACATAACACAACAGGGAAACTGCAACGCTTACATCTTACTGTATTATGTATACAATTTAAAAAAGTCATCAATCTTCTTCTGTTTCCCATTTTTACCTTTTAACAGAAACACTTCAATCTCGTCTGCTACACACGAGCTAGCGTCTGTATATATATATATATAAGAAAATGTAGCTTTGTTCTAGCAACTTAGATTGAAAATTGAGAAAATGAAAACATTGTCATTTAGGTCCGATCTGCCAGGTTGTTAGTCAATATGTAATTAAAAGACAAGAGATATTTTCCATAGATTAAATATACAAATCTAAAAACTACACAAAGAGCACACCAAGTGTTGGAACTCAGCACATTTATGAAACAAAAATTTGCTGGCAGCACCAATGGGATGTAATTCACAGCTAAATAATAAAGAATAGCACATTGTAAAGTTCAATACTGGATGCAGTCAAACTTTTGGTTGTGACAGAACCTGGCAGACCTACATCTGGTGCTTGATTATTCTGTCGGATATCATGTCAGAAAATGGAAGGGGGCTTGGACCCAGTTGTGCATGTGAACAAAATATTTCACAATTTATGTGTTCAAAATTTAGAATTGTCAAAAAATATACGATCATGGCTCCTGCAAAACACAATTGCCGACCTTACAGGCTCTAAATATTGTCTCTTGAAAAAAATAAGCGCCACCTGCTGGTAGTTTTGGTTTGACATGATTCGTTAAGTCCCCACAGAGTTGTGAAAAACCTGGAAAAATTAAATCAGGAATTATGACATTTTAAAGTGATTTCTAAGTGAGCACAGGGTAAAAAAAATGTGGGTCCTAAAATGAATTTTTTATGAGTTTCATAAATATATTTTTTCACGTTTGAAATTGGGTTCCCACGGGTCAAAAGTTTTGCACACCATGTCCCCACCATGGAGAAAAAAGGTGTATGCGTGTGTGTGCACGTGTGAGTGCGTGTTGTGTGTGTGTGTTTGTATGACTAGTCTTGTGAGGACTACTAACATTTTATACCATACGTAGTGAGGACATTTTTGACAAGTGAGGACCTTTGGGTCGGTCCTCACAAGTTTTTCATTGTAAAGGCTTCGAGAGGGTCTATAGATGCATCTATTAAGGTTTCGGAGAGGTCCTCACAAATTCACCCAAAATGATTTTTTTGGTGTGTATTTTCATTTCACTCGGATACACACACACTTTTTACTCACTGTGTGTTTGTATTTGTGGTTAATGACAGGAAAAAGTTCATACCACAAAAAGTAAAACGATATTTTAACCAAATTCACTACAAGGGCGAGGACTTTGAATGTACCCATTCAGAAACATCACTCCTGCTGTTATTCCGGTTTCAAGTAAACTTTTTATTTCTTTGATTTTAAAGAAGTTGAAGTGGGAAATGGGGTGACATTTAGTGTTCAAATTTAACACTAGTTCTTCTCTAAACTTATCAGGAACGGTGGTCCTCACTCCTTATCCGGAGTTATCCGGACCTCACAAAACTGTTGTGACAGTAATGTGTGCGTGAGTGTGTGTGTGTGTGTGTGTGTGTGTGAAGTGGGTGTGCGTGCGTGTGTGTGTGTGTGTGTGTGTGTGTGTGTGTGTGTGTGTGTGTGTGTGTGTGTGTGTGTGTGTGTGTGTGTGTGTGTGTGTGTGCAATAAGAGAAGGCGGACTGCAAAGTGAAGAAGCACTTTGGTTCCATCACAAATCCCAAATTGCTTTCATGCCTCCTGAAGACTTTTGCAGAAAGCAGACTGCAAATATGATTCATATATCGTCGACGTCGCCATGGCGGCTTTCGAACGACTGGCGGCCGGTTAAGCCTGCCATGGCGATCCATCGGACGCACGTTCGGGACCAGACCGCCCCCGTTGTGGCTTCCATGATGCTCGTCTGCAGACACATGCGAGCCAGCAACAATAACAACAGACACAGTCTAACCCCCGCGCCCCCACACACCCATCGCCATAGGAAGGTTGTGTTTGGAATTTGACATCGACGCACGGAGTGTGTGTGCGTGCGTGTGTGTGCGTGTGTGCGTGCGTGTAAGTGCGTGTGAAAGTGCGTGTGTACGTTTGTGTTACCATGACGACGTTGAAGACATCGTATTTGTAGTCTTATATTGAATGGACATCCACCTGCCTCGTCGCCATTGTTAACCTGAGCCTCGAGTTTTATTTGTTTTTTGTTGAAGACTTCAAAAGGCACAGATGGGTTGTCACCCAAACACGCACACACGCACGCGCGCGCGCACACACACGCACGCACACACACACGTGTATGTGTGCGTGTAGCTCAGAGCCGGACAGTCCCACGCGACGAGAAATGGCAGATCATTGATCACTGCTCCCCACCCCCCCACGATCAGTAATCACCTCACATCAGCTTTTCACCCGCCCACCCCTCATTTGACCTGCTGCACGACTTCATTTTGCACGAGTAGAAATACAAACGCTCATTCTTTGTCTCCACAACATCGGACTAATATTCATTCCCCCCCCCCCCCCCCCCAAAAAAAAAAAAAAAAAAGACGCATCAGGGGTTGCAGAAATCCGCCTTCGTGCTCGCTGCAACGTCGGCCTGCGCGTTTGCAACTTGGCGCGGATGGTTTGAGGGATATAAAACGGCGAGACTGACCTGCGCCTTCTGCAGAAGATCCCGATGGCAAAAACGTCCCTCCGGATGATGGAAATCCTTCACAACAGTCCTTCACAACAGTCACAGTCGGACGCTCCGACTTGCTTGCTTGCTCACCGAGTGGCCGCAACGCTCCGCTGCAAGCGTTCTCGTGTGCTGCTTCAGCGCGCTCACGACGGAGCGCGGGCGCGCGCGCGCAAGTGCGAGGATACAGCGCCGCCTGCCAGGAAGAGCAGCAAACTCACTTCAGATACTTTCACTGAACTCCATCGAGTTCGTCGTTCGAACTCGAATTCATGATTGCAAACTGGCTTGGAATAAGAATAAAGTTCTTTGAATAATAATAATAATAATAATACGTATTAATAAACAATAATGTTGATAATACTAATATAACAATAATAATAATACTATAATAATAATAATAATAATAATACAACAGGGTTCTCAAATTCAATTTACCCGGGGGCCACTGGAGGCAGAGTCTGGGTGAGGCTGGGCCGCATCAGGATTTCAACAAGAAAAGCACAGATAAAACATTCCAATGTTCTCAAAATCTTTCTTTTTAACACACAAAAAAATGAATTAAATGAATAAAATATAAATTAACCAGTAATAAATAAAGAAAATAATTATAATGACCATAAGGCAGCGATGAGAAGAATGGAGAAAAATGTCAGATGTGATGTGTGATAGAAGGGTTTCAGCGAGGACGGGGGTCGGGAACCCGCGGCTCAAGAGCCGCATGCGGCTCTTTAGCGCTGCCCTAGCGGCTCCCTGGAGCTTTTTCAAAAATGTTTGAAAATGGAAACAGACGGGGAAGGGCAGTGTCTGAAACTCATGACAAAAAGTTAGTGGACACACGGGCAGACAACTCCGGCCCGGCCATGAAGTTGCCTGCCCAATTTTTCACACCTTAAAACACATAAAGACATGTAATCGCCCCAAAAAATGTAAAGGTCTTTTTTTTAAACTAAGGCAGTAGCAACCACAAATGGAACCTTGCCTAATTTATGGTAAATATACCTTGCTCAAGATTTTGCTCCAGCTGTTGCTTAGCAACATGGCACACGCTGCAACATTTGTGTTGTGTTGCCTGCTTAACACTTCGAGGACTCCACTTTCTCAGTGGCTTTCAAAACTCTGAAGTACACTTTTGAGTCAGGGTGTAGTCCGAAGCAGGCTTCTGATTGGCTGCCGGTGCCGAGTATGCAAATTGCCAAACGAACGTTCAAAGACGCGAAAAATTATAATGTTTGTTAAATCCTCTCGCAAATTGCCAAACGAAGGTTCCTTTGGCAATTTGCATACTCGGCACCAGCAGCCAATCAGAAGCATGGTCCGGACTACACCCTGACTCAAAAGTGTACTTCAGAGTTTTGAAACCCGCTGAGAAAGTGGAGTCAACGTGGCTTGTAGTGATTTGTTTGTGGCTTTTGAGTGAAACAAACGTTTGATTAAAAAAAAAAAAAAAACACACGCTTTTTTTTCTTGAAATAGTTGTTGGCCATCCGGGCCGAGACGTTTTGTAAGTTGTCAGCCCGACGTTTTACGCCCCGGGCAGACGGGCAGACGCTATTTCAAACACTGGGGGAAATATATTTTTTGTTTTAATATGGTTTCTGTCAGTGATGTGCAGTCAGTGGAGGCAGGGGAGGCAGTGCCTCACCTGTCATCATGGAAAGCTGTCATGGAAATATCAAATGAAAAAAATAAATTAAACAGTTATATGTATTTAGTGATTTGTACTTTAAAGTTCTTGTCCATTTAACTTCACCGTTTTAGGATTTTCTTCTAAATCGCTGAATTTTCACATTTACCGTTCAAATACTAAGTACAGACGAGCAGTGAGGCACCAGCCGGCTGATCCTCACTATGGATTGCGCAATCACTATGCTTACTGTGCTGGCTTGCTCTGCAGTGAGACCGCATTGCTGTCCTTCTGCATATCGCTATTAAAGCGTTCAAACACGTTTAGTATATGAACTAAATTTCTACAGTTTAGCTGGTGTATATAATGTAGAGTCATTGTACATTATAAACACTGTACTCCAGTGTTTATTTTGTTTTATTTTTATCAAAACGCTGTGCGTAGGTGAGGCAAACAGTTCTCCCGCCTCATGACAGGCAGGGGGCGCTTGTGATTCCAGAGATACTTCTTACTCCACGTCTGCAGAATAATAGAATTAGAGACAGAAAGCTACAGTAAACAGTTAGCAAGTAAAGTGCAACACTGCAGTCATTTTTTCGTGTTGCTTGGCCTCACTTTCAGAACGGAGGATTACATATCTAAATTGAAAGAATTTTCTAAACTGGACTTTCAATCGAATCAGGAGGTAATAATTAAAGGAAGACCAACACTGGAGCTAAAAGGTTTGCTTCAGACAACGGGACACAATAATCGCTCTTTTCAGGCGGACTGGTACACACGAAAAGGCTGGCTGTGTGGATGTCCAGCAAGAACCGCCTTTTCTGCTTTTCCTGCCTTCTGTTCTCAATTTGTGACAATGTCTGGACTCAAATGGGATATTGTGACCTGAAAATTTTACAACGGAGCCTCATCAAAAATGAGCGAAGACTCAACATCAGCATCCACAATGCTAAGGTAAAGGAGACCGGCAGATTTTAAACGATCTCATCAATGCCACCTGCTTCCTTGCCAAACAACAGCTGGCATTTCGTGGAAATGATGAAAGTAAGGGCTCTGCTCATCGTGGCAACTATGTTGAACTATTACATGCTTTCGCTCAGAAAGATGACAGGCTAGCGAGTCATTTTGGGACATCCACTATATTTTCTAGCCTGTGAAACAGAATACAGAACGATTTAATTGAAGCAGTTGGTGATGTCGGCTTTCGGATGTCGGTGATGTTGATGTGTCGGGCGGCCCGGTAGTCGAGTGGTTAGCACACCGGCTGCACAGTGCAGAGGTCGCCGGTTCGCGTCCCGGTCCGGCCTCCCTGTGTGGAGTTTGCATGTTCTCCCCGGACCCGCGTGGGTTTTCTCCGGGTCCTCCGGTTTCCTCCCACACTCCAAAAACATGCATGGCAGGCAGATTGACCACTCCAAATTGTCCCTAGGTGTGAGTGTGAGAGTGACTGTTGTATGTCTTTGTGTGCCCTGCGATTGGCTGGCAACCAATTCAGGGTGTCCCCCGCCTCGTGCCCGAAGACAGCTGAGATAGGCTCCAGCAACCCCCGCGACCCTAATGAGGAATAAGCGGTACGGAAAATGAGATGAGATGAGATGAGTTGGTGATGTCATTAGAAATGACACTAAAAAGGAGATCGGTGCAGCCCCATTTGTTGCTGGAGAAGTAGACGAGATTGTCATTCTCAGAACTGAAAACATACAGTCGGAACAGGACTGATCAAGGACGACTTTCTTCACTGGCAGTGATCTCCGTTGGGACAGAGAGACTTTTAAAACTGAAGAAAGATAAGGAAGGCTTCTACAAAGAAGTTATCGATGCCTTTCTTCAGAAGGACCGGCGCATGGACTAAAGGTAACATGATAAAAATAATGATAATTATTTTTTTCTATGCTACAGTTTGTATATATAAAAAATGCTGACATGAAATTTTAAACAAAATACGTTAACTGTTGCCAATCAAATGGTGAATAAACTACTCTGTAGAGTTCATATGTTTGTAAATCTGACTATGATGACGTCAGTGCCTCACCAGCCATGAACCTCACCGCACGTCACTGGTTTCTGTAGGAGGACAAACATGACACAAACATTCTTAAAGTTTTCCAATGCTGTAAAAATGTGTAGAATAAATATTACATTTCAACATTTCTGTCAACGATGATTTGCGTCATAGCATGCGACACACGTTTCTATCAGCAGGGCGGGATGCCAGGCAGGTGGCTGTTGTAAACAAACCGGCGAGGAAACACTGCACTGCAAATGCTGGAAGCTGTTTTGTCATTCGAGCGCTTCCCCTCCCTGAGAGAATTCAAAGAAGCCCATCACGATCACACACTCAACAGTGATTATTTACAAGGTGCGATCGTTGAAATGCAAACTGCATTTGGGAGCATTTTGCGAGTTCCGAAAGGAAAAAATGACACCGTCTTTCCCTGGAGATTGACCCGTCCTTGTTGAGCACATTTCCAGGAGTAAATCAAGCTGACCTTGAAATGGAAATGGCTGATATAGCCGACAAAGATTTATGGGTGTCCAAATTCAAACGTCTGACAGCCGAGCTTGAAGACATGCATTTGGAGTATTATCCATCTTTGGAATCAACATACCTGTGCGAGCAGATTTTCTCAAACATGAACTACATCAAATTAAAATATCGCGCCCGCCTCACAGATGAGAGCTTGCAATCCTGCGTCAAGATTAAAGTTACATCTTACATGCCCGATGTTGTGATGTCCGAAAACAGAAGTCACATTAAACGGGTAAGAACACAATCCTGTCATAGGCACATATTTAGTAACAAAGTGGCTGTTTTTATGAAGTGATTTCTGATTTTCGTCAGTATACATTTGCAATGACACTTTGGGATATTATTGTGTTTTGTCGCTCAAGTCCCAGGATAGCTGCGTTGGTTGCATGTCAAAAGAGAAGAGGATGCTGCTGCGTTTTCCCTTGCACTGACTTGCTTGGCATTTGCACAGAAATCAAACTTAAACTGTATTAATTTGATTTTATATACTTTACCTTTTCAAAAGGCTGCTGATTTATTTTTATAAATGCAGGCTGCGTTTTATCACACTCTGTTTGTTGCCCAGATAAGGGGCACGTTATGCACGTTCCATTTTGTTGTTAAAATAAAAATGACATCAAAAATCGGATTTTTTTATTGCATTTCTTTAATTTCATCAAAGCAATGAAACATAATTCATTAATATTGTAATGAAGTTAAACTGGAGGTGGCATCGTACAACAGAGTAGTCACGTGGTGCGTCATTATCTACAGGATGCGCAGCAGGGAAAATAAACATTTAATCATGAAGGCTCATTATGTATGCCAACTTAGTCATTTTGATAGTAGGCTGATATAGATACATACAGCATGTGTTGCCTTCATTATAAGGCCTATATAAGGCTTTTAATTTTTTGCGGCTCCAGACGTATTTGTTTTTTATTTTTTTGGTCCAATGTGGCTCTTTCAACATTTTGGGTTGCCGACCCCTGAGCTAGGATGAAAGGAAAAGTGTACAAAACAGTGGTGAGACCAGCCATGATGTTTGGACTGGAGACAGTGCCACTGAAGAAAAGACAGGAAACAGAGCTGGAGGTAGCAGAGCTGAAGATGTTGAGGTTTTCTTTGGGAGTGACCAGGTTGGACAGGATCAGGAATGAGTACATTAGAGGGACAACTCATATTAGAGGCTTTGGAGAGGCCAGACTGAGATGGTTTGGACATGTCCAGAGGAGAGAGACTATATCGGGAGAAGGATGCTGAGCCTTGAACTGTCAGGCAGGAGACCGAGAGGAAGACCGAAGAGGAGGTTTATGGATGTGGTCAAAGAGGACATGAAGCTCTCTGGTGTGAGAGAAGAGGATGTGTTGCGTCACACGCGTGTATGATTTTGAAGTGCGCCTTTCAACACTTTCATGTCTTTCAATTCCTTGATCTCCTTGATGTGCGTATCACCCTGACGCATAGCACACGCTTGCAAATTGTATAAAAGGAGCTGTCGCGGGACAGAGAGATTGGGCAAACCACAGGGCAGAATCATCTCGGACTCACAGACTCAAAGAGACTTGCAAAGCCCCGCACAGGCGGACGGACACCACGGCACGACTTGCTCAAATCCACGCCACGACCAAGCTCTGCGCGTCACCTGCCTGGGAGATCTGACAACGAACCTACTTACAAATAAAGAGAAACATCAAACTCTTTATTGGCGAGCCAGCCAGGAGCATTTTTTTCCCTCCTCCACAGCCCAATCAACTCACCAAATAGATAGAACCAGATTTCCCAGCTGCCCGTGATCCCGGCATCTTCACAGCAAGACCCCTCGAGTCGAGCTCCCGATGGGCCGCCACCACCCGTGGGCGCCCCGACCCCACCGTGAAACCCGCCGCACCCTGATGGCCAACATCGTCCAATTCGCCTGGCGACTCTGCAACTAGCTGCATCGTATATGTCCACGATCGGACATCGTCGGACATCGCTTACGTCCACGATCGGACATCGTCGGACATCGCTTATGTCCACGATCGGACTTCGGGAAGACGCTTCATGGCCGACACGGCCGCCGACTTCAGCGTGCTTCCTCAGCGTCCTGCAGAGCGCCATGGCAGCGCAATCATCGCCACCGTCGCCGATGACCGGCCAGCATGGCCAACCCCACGCACCTTCGTCCTCACAATCCCTCATCGATTGTCCGACAACTCACGGTGAGAAGACCTTCCGGCATCGACTCGACGGCCGCGAGGAAAGTTTCCATCGATCGACTCAAACTGGCAGTCGTAGAGCACTCTTTGCCGTGCTCCCGTACAACGACTTCAGGCACCACGAAACCTCCTCGGCAACCTCCCAACCGACGCCTGCCACGCCCGGTGACCTGGCCTCACCATGTCGCAGAATGGCCTTTCAACAGATGCACAAAACCGGGATAGATGGAGGACATTGATTCGCTGTGGCGACCCCTGAGGGGAAAAGCCGAAAGGAAAAGAAGAAGATAAGGCAGCGATCGATGAGAAGGTTTATTCAGCCGTCATCTGTACTTTTTTGAAGGTGTCGGACGTTTCGCCTCCTATCCAAGAGGCTTCGTCAGCGAACTAAAGTCTTACTGGTCGTATCGGCCATATTTATATATCCCTAATGTCCAGACATGGCGGCGCCGGACACAGCTATGATAGGTCCCTACTCTCAGGTTGGGGGGAGCAGAGGACCACTCCCTGTGGCCCCACTGATTGTTCCTACATTCCTGCCTAACGACTGGCCTGTTTGCTCCACACCCTCGGGTGTCACGGTTTGCGCGGTGGTGATGGCGGGTTCGGATCCCAAAAAGCAGGCAGGAGGGAGCAGGAGGTTGTTTGACAAATTGTATTAAAATAAAGGTCAGCAGTAACAAAATATAAAACATCAAAATGATCTGAATGGAAAAAATACAAAGTAGCAAAAGAAAACCAAGTGTAAAAGTCCGCCAAGGTTAAACAAACACGTACACAATGCATGCTGCAAACAAGCAGCAAACAAACAATGAATCGGCACCGGATGATTGTGCCAGGTGTCCTTTTAAAGTGTTATTGATTATAACGACCAGCACCTGCGAGGCTGCCGGCAGGGCTGACGTCGCTACCCGCTGGTCGCCAATCTGATCGGGACGACCAGCACCTGTGCAGGTGCAGGCGGGGCCGACAGCGCCCCCCGTTGGTCGCCAACCAGATCATGACAGTACCCCCCCTTCAAGGGGCTGCTTCCAGAAGTCCCAACAGTCTCCCAAAAGGTCCACTCGCCAGGGAACGGTCGGTGGAGAGGGCAACCGCCGCCTCTCCAGCACACGACGGGCGGCGGCCTGATGGGAACGGGACTCGGCCTGGAGTGGACGAAGACGCGGCACGGATCGTCGTGGGCGTGAGTGCGATCCCTCTCGCACGTTCACGCGACGGCGCATGGCTCTGCGTGGACGTCGACTGCCAGGCGCAGAATGGCACCCCGTACGGCCGTATGGGACCAGGTCTCGGCCGGACGCCGACGTGGGCGTGAACTGCCCGGCTCCGGGGGAACGAGACGGGTCCAGAGCCGCTCCGGGATCCAGCGGTGAGTGGGGTCTCGGACTGACATTGACGCGGACGTTGCACGGCTCGTCGTGGATGAGACTCAATTCGTCATGCACGACGACAGCGTGGCTGGACGTGGGCGTGCAATGCCAGTCACCCAGGGTCACCCTGGACGGCCACCTGGAAGGAGGTCTCGGCCGGACGTTTACGTGGACGTTGCGGCTCGTCGAGTGACGCGATTCAAACTCGACGAGGCTAGCGCTAACGTGGACGTAGCATTGCCAGGCACAGGGTGGAAATGAGACGGGTCCGATGTACCTGCGGGATCCGATGGTGGGCCGATTCATTCTGTCACGGTTTTGCAAGGTGGTGATGGCGGGTTCGGATCCCAAAAAGCAGGCAGGAGGGAGCAGGAGGTTGTTTGACAAATTGTATTAAAATAAAGGTCAGCAGTAACAAAATGTAAAACATCAAAATGATCTGAATGGAAAAAATACAAAGTAGCAACAGAAAACCAAGTGTAAAAGTCCGCCAAGGTTAAACAAACACGTACACAATGCATGCTGCAACCAAGCAGCAAACAAACAATGAATCGGCACTGGATGATCGTGCCAGGTGTCCTTTAAGTGTCATTGATTATAACGACCAGCACCTGCGAGGCTGCCGACAGGGCTGACGTCGCTACCCGCTGTTCGCCAATCTGATCGGGACGACCAGCACCTGTGCAGGTGCAGGCGGGGCCGACAGCGCCCCCCGTTGGTCGCCAACCAGATCATGACAGTACCCCCCCTTCAAGGGGCTGCTTCCAGAAGTCCCAACAGTCTCCCAAAAGGTCCACCCGCCAGGGAACGGTCGGTGGAGAGGGCAACCGCCGCCTCTCCAGCATACGACGGGCGGCGGCCTGATGGGAACGGGACTCGGCCTGGGGTGGACGAAGACGCGGCACGGATCGTCGTGGGCGTGAGTGCGATCCCTCTCGCACGTTCACGCGACGGCGCATGGCTCTGCGTGGACGTCGACTGCCAGGCGCAGAATGGCACCCCGTACGGCCATATGGGACCAGGTCTCGGCCGGACGCCGACGTGGGCGTGAACTGCCCGGCTCCGGGGGAACGAGACGGGTCCAGAGCCGCTCCGGGATCCAGCGGTGAGTGGGGTCTCGGACTGACATTGTCGCGGACGTTGCACGGCTCGTCGTGGATGAGACTCAATTCGTCATGCACGACGACAGCGTGGCTGGACGTGGGCGTGCAATGCCAGTCACCCAGTGTCACCCTGGACGGCCACCTGGAAGGAGGTCTCGGCCGGACGTTTACGTGTACGTTGCGGCTCGTCGAGTGACGCAATTCAAACGCGACGATGCTTGCGCTAACGTGGACGTAGCATGGTCAGGCACGGGGTGGTAATGAGACGGGTCCGATGTACCTGCGGGATCCGATAGTTGGCCGATTCATTCTGTCACGGTTTGCGCGGTGGTGATGGCGGGTTCGGATCCCAAAAAGCAGGCAGGAGGGAGCAGGAGGTTGTTTGACAAATTGTATTAAAATAAAGGTCAGCAGTAACAAAATATAAAACATCAAAATGATCTGAATGGAAAAAATACAAAGTAGCAAAAGAAAACCAAGTGTAAAAGTCCGCCAAGGTTAAACAAACACGTACACAATGCATGCTGCAAACAAGCAGCAAACAAACAATGAATCGGCACCGGATGATTGTGCCAGGTGTCCTTTTAAAGTGTTATTGATTATAACGACCAGCACCTGCGAGGCTGCCGGCAGGGCTGACGTCGCTACCCGCTGGTCGCCAATCTGATCGGGACGACCAGCACCTGTGCAGGTGCAGGCGGGGCCGACAGCGCCCCCCGTTGGTCGCCAACCAGATCATGACATCGGGTATCACCTCATCAGCATTACGAATGTTCCCTAAACTGTGTTGCCGAAGCAGGCTATTGTATGAACGATCCAAATTGAACCTCGACCCACCAGGCCACCACTCATCGATGGACCACTCCTGTACGACTGAGAGCTTACACAGACGGATCATAAAGCAGATACGACTGAAAAAAAAAAAAAAACCACAGGAAAACTAATTATTTGAATCAAGTTTCAAATGTCTGTATTCAGTTCTTTAACCTTTAACTTTCCTAACATAAATAAAATATTGAACATGAACTGTCCTAAACATGGCTTCTCTTGCCTACTTCTTGCTGCTAGAGACCTGGCAGCGCTTGTTTTTACAAATCCGAGCCACAGTTGGCTTGAGGGAGGAGGCAGTGGAGACAGAGTAGGGCTTGAAGATGCTCATCAGTAAGTCTGGACCTGTACTTGGACTTATTGAAGTTCAAGGTGGAGAAGAGCTTCTCACATAAGTATGTGATCCCAAAAAGACACATGGTCCACTTGAACATTCGGGAAAGTTCACTCTCCCAAAAATTGCCCAAGCTTGTCTGCTTCTCCATTCACATCCCTAAACTTGTCCTTGAATGCAGAGTTGCACTGCAGGTCACAGAGCTCCATTTGGAACACAGGAGGGGCATCTTGCACATCAAAAGAGAATGGGTCCACAAACATTTGAAATGTGGCTTTGTGCGTGTTGAAGTCTGCAAATATGTGATTAAATTGCCTCTGTAGCTCCAAAATGGCTTCAACATACTTCTCACCACTGAATGGTATGTCTGCATCCAGGAGTGCCTTGCATGCTGGGAAATGGAAAAGGTTTGTCTGAGAGAGCTGGGCCCTCCAAGTTTTGTGCAGAATGCTTTCACGTTGTCATAGGCAACACTGACAACTTGCCCCTGGCCTTGTAGCTTCTTGTTCAGTACATTAAGCTCATGTGTGATATCAACAAGAAAAGCTAAGTCCATGAGCCATTTTGGATCACTTAGCATAGGAACAACCACCCTGTCTTTCTCCATGAATTATTTTATTTCACTGGAGAAGCACTGGACAGTCTGACCGATGTGCGACCCTTCAGAAACTTTTACCCCACCGTGGTTTGTTCAGCTCCACATACAAGTTTCATTCATATCAATCATGTGGGCCGCACTAACATTAATCTTTCATATCAAGGCGGGCCGCAAAGTATTCTTTCGGAGGCCGCATTTGACCTGCGAGTTTGAGACCACTGTACTACAACTACTCCTAATAATACGACTAAATATTAATAAACAATAATATTGATAACAATACTACTAATAATATAACAATAATAACAAGTATAACACTACAACTACTAATAACAATAATGATGATGATAACAATACTAATTCTACTACTACTAATAATAATAGTAATAATAATAATCATAATAATAATAATGTTGATAACAATACTCATAGTAATATTATGACAATAATAATAATTCTACTACTACTACTAATAATAATGGTAATAATAATAAATAAAATAATAAATAATAATGCATTTCATTATAAAGCCGAAAGGAAAAGAAGAACATTCATAAGTGCCTTTTAAAAATTGATCAGACTGTTGCTCAAATCAATATGATTTCAAGCTGGCAACCGAAAAGGGGTACCAAGGCCTTCTTGAAGGCGCTGGTCAACATCATCTGAGTTTTCGCAAACTATGATTCGCTAGTCACGAGCCAATCATAGTTTGCGAAAACTGCTGACCACAAGCCGCTAGTGACAAAAGCATACTGGCCAGAGCTAGCACACTGAATCAGTAACGGGCTGCAGAAGCAAATATATTGTGTTGATTTAGGAGAGGTTTTGTCCACCCACAATGGCTGAAGGAGAAGAAGAAAAGGAAATTTTGTTGCAGATTTACTGATCAAGCCATTTTCAAGACAGACTTTTCAAGAAAAAAAATGGACATCATTAAGAAAGGTCGGACAATCATTTCCTGGCTAAAGGTACACTCAAGTGGACTTGTAGTCAATCACACCACACCTTTTTCCATCTGGATTGATTTCGACGTAGCACGACTGAAGGCCGAGCGAAGAAATACACGGCCCGTCACTGGATCCGCAATATATGCTGATGGACAAGCCGGATTGTGAAGGTGGTAAAGCTGCATCCTACGAATAATCATGAATGTTAGTGATCATATTTTGATTTCCCGCAAAGGGGGCCCTGCAACTGTTTTACGGCACCAAAATGCAAGATTTACAAATCCCCCTTTTTGACAATGGGGCCGATAAATATACTCCCAATATGCTCTGTGCAATTCCTGAATCACATTAAGAATGTCATGTACAAAATGAAAAAAAAAAAAACTAACTGTATAAACAAATGTATTTTTTGGGGAAACATTTAATACAAAACCTGTTTCGGCGACTGTCGCCGAAACATGTCAGGTATTTGAACACCTACAATACACTGTCTGTAAGTAAGGAATCTGCTTAACATTAGTTATCAAGTAGACAGGATGAATTTAGTACGATTACGCGAAAGTTTTGGAGAGACATGCGTCAAGGAGTTTCGCCTCCTCGAAAAGCTGTCAAGGAAACGGGCTCGCTATCGAAACCACCTGAGATTCAACCTGCGCTGCCGGGACGAAGAAGTCGTTCCGGCCAGTCTGAGGATTAAAAACCCGATCCCAACCAGGAACGCGGAAAGAATCATCAAAAAGGTGCGGATGACTCTGATAAAAGAACGAATACGATGCACAGCAAACAAACTCAATAACATTAGCAGTGATCTACAGCGGCAAACGGAGCAATTCGAACTCCGGTTCCCCCTGGACAATTACACAAAAACAACGCTACACGGACAACTTCACAACATACACGAACAGGAATTCACCGCGACCAAAAACCGACACATCCGGAAATTAGACAAACTCATCACGCAAAAGAAAAAGGCCGAATCAAACACATTTCAGACAAACGACAAATGGATACATAACATGTCATGCCACAACCTCACACAAGCAGAACGCAGCATATTATCAAAAGGTCTCAACTACGCAGTCACCCCCAAAAAAATACCATACGACGATTTCATTCTCGCAACGGAATTAGCGTGTGAAAAAATACAGAACCCAGGACAAAAAGCAGCACTACGCAATGAAATAGCAGGCATTTTAAAAACGGCCAAACCACCACCCAGCAATATTACTAAAGAGGAAGCAAGAGCCATGATAACACTATCAAAAAACAAAGACATCACAATACTCCCCGCAGACAAAGGCAGAACAACAGTTATTATGGACACAGAAAAATACGAAAAACAGATGCAGCAGTTATTACAGGACGACGCCCATGAAATATTAAAGACCCAACAGAAGAAAAGAAAAACAAACTTAAAGCACTATTAAACGAAAATAAAATAAACAAAGAGTCGTACAACCACCTGGTACCTACAGCAAACATCATCCCCAGGATTTACGGCACGCCAAAAATACATAAACCCGATACACCCCTCCGCCCCATAGTAGACAGCATCGGATCAGTCACGTACAACCTCTCCAAAGCATTATCGGAAATAATAAAACCGCTACTGGGACACACGGACCAACACTGCGAGAACTCAAAGCAACTCGCCACCATAAAATTACAGAAAGACAAAATGTTCATATCACATGACGTCATCTCACTTTTCACAAAAACACCCACCAAAGCCACCATTCAGATAGTACAGGACAGACTCAAAACAGACAGGACACTCAAAAAACGCACAAATCTTACAGCACAAGACATAACCCAGCTACTTCGATTCATAGCCACATCCACATATTTCCAATACAGAAACACCATAGACAGACAAAAAGAAGGGTTCGCCGTGGGGGACCCACTCTCTGCCATCATGTGTGGATTCTTCATGGAGGACCTGGAACAGAAAGCACTTTCAACAGCCCCGGAAATATACAAACCAACACTATGGAAACGGTATGTGGACGACATCTTGGAAAAAATCAAAACAGGACATACGCAACAGCTTACTGAACACCTCAACTCCATAGACACCACAGGCAGTATCAAGTTCACCCATGAAGAAGAAACAAACCACTCCATCGCCTTCTTGGACTTGAACATACACCACACGGACAACGGGGACATCAAAATAAAAGTACACAGGAAACCTACACATACTGACCAATATCTCCTTTGGACATCTGAACACCCCACTATTCATAAGTTGTCAGTCGTCAGAACATTACATGAACGCACCACAATAATCACGGACCCGGAAGACAAAACACAGGAGGAAAAACATATACAACACGCACTGAAAAAATGCCAATATCCCCAGTGGGCAATAACTAAAGGGGCAGAGCAGGTCAAAAACAAAAACAACACAAGACTGGGAAGAAAGAAAAAGCAAACATACAAACAAGAACACAGAGCAATGGTAACACTACCGTACATAAGAGGAATCACAGAACGCATACAAAGGGCACTGAGGAAACACAACATAAACACACCGGTCAAACCACACACAACTCTCCGTCAAATCTTGGTACACCCAAAGGACAAAATACACCCGGAAAACAAATGTAACTCAATATATGAAATCCCATGCAAGTCATGCAATAAATCATACATCGGGGAGACAGGAAGGAGTTTCAATACAAGAAAAAAAGAGCACAAGAACGAGTGCGAGAAGGAGACGGCAACAATCCAAACAAGAGCAATAAAAGAACAAGCACAACAGGAGCACCATAAATCAGCCATCACGGACCACTGCAAAAGAGAAAACCACATCATGGACTGGGAGAAGGCCAGAGTCATCCGCACCGAAGACAACAAATCAGCGCTGGATCAGGGAGGCCATTGAAATCCGAAAGCGAGGACCAAGGACCATCAACAGGGATGAGGGAGCTTACATGCTCTCTACTACCTGGAGCAGCATCCTGGAGGGACGAGCGGACAGCGGGGGGCGTGGCTTGCCTGTCAGTTCTGACAGGTAGGTCACGCCCTCATAGCAACACCAGCTGAAAATGGCGCGTCACAGCAACATCCGTGACACTCTGACGAAGGTGGAAGTAGTCGCCGAAACATGTCAGGTATTTGAACACCTACAATACACTGTCTGTAAGTAAGGAATCTGCTTAACATTATTTAATACAAAAATAGAAAAGCACAAGGCTCACACACCTACTGATAAGGTGAAGTGTGTGTATTTTAGTTAGCTGTAACTTCACGACTCAAGTTGTCACATCCTGCTCAGCGCCAGGAGCGAGCCCCTCCCCTCCTGTCTCATCCTCCTCTGCGCCAGGAGCGGGCCCCTCCCTTCCCTGCTCTCCATACTCACTCACCTGTTTCTCATTCCCTTAATTGTGCCTTCTGGCTACAAAAGCCACCCTTTCCCGCTCGGTCCGCGCCAGTGTATTCTCCGTAGATCCCTGTCACCCAGCAGTATGCAGGTCTGTTACGCTGTTCTTCTCGGTTGCCTGATTTTCTGTTTGCTTTGTGTGTCTCAGTAAAACCCCTTCTTAAATTTACCGTCTCCACCGTGTATTTCGGATGCACCGCTTACGACTTTTCTTCGTCCCTCGAGTCCCGTCACCACTCCTCGAGCGGACATGACATAATACACCGGCCAACGATGGATCTCGCCGGTGGAGAAAAATCATATCCACTCTAGCCCATCAGGCGGAGCGTTCGAGCCAGCTGGCTCAAGCGGTCGCGGAGATCTGCCAAACCGTGTCCACGCTGGCTCAACGCTTGCAGGAGATTGAGACACGCCTCGCCACCCTGGCGGCCCCTTCCTCCCCCCGCCCGTGAGTAGGCACGAGCTACCTTTACCACACCCCTCACGCTACGCAGGTAAACCCGGGCGCTGTGCTCAATTTCTGATGCAGTGCTTGCTTGTGTTCTAACAACCCTCCGCCTACGTTGGCGATGATGCCAAGGTAGCCTTCATGCCTGTTCACGGGCCAGGCCAAGACCTGGTGCTGGCTGTTCGGGAGTTTCGACCTGAACTTTGCTCTTCCTACTTTGTGGCCGAGCTGTGCCAAGTTTTCCACCACCCGGTCACAGAGGTCGAGGCAGAGGGAATCCTCCACGACTGCGTGCAGGGTAGCCGTTCGGCCGCAGAATACTCTATCGCCTTCCGCATCCTGGCTGCCGGCAGTGACTAAAACGATCGAGCGTTGAGGGGAGTGTTTCGTCGCGGATTGAGCGTCGCTCTCAAGGACGAGTTGGCTACCCGCGACGCTGACACCACCCTCAACGAAATGATCGACATCATCATCAGCCTGGACCATCGCCTTCGGGAGAGGCAGCGGGAGCAAGGCAACTAGCGGCCCAGCGAACCCGGAAGCAAGCTGCGGACGACCACACCGGCGGCAACGAGCGGTCGCGACTCCTGGAGGGGTCTCCCGAAACCATGCAGATGGGAAGCGGGAGCGATCGAGCCAACCCTGGGGTTCGTCGCACTCAAGGCCCCCAGCCGAAAACCTCCAGCACCTGTAAAACGGCGACCGCGGCGACCACTGGAGGCGGCGAGCACAGCGCCCGTCACGCGGTTGGAATTGGACGGCAAATTAATTGGTCCATCCAACTCCCAGACAATACGGGCGCTACGCTAGTGGATTCGGGGGCGGACGGGTGCTTCATCGATCCCCAACTGGCAGAGACATTGGGCTGCGACATAGAGAACTTCAAGACTCCCAAAGAGACTCTTGACCTCGACGGTCGACTGCTAGCGAAGGTTACCTGTATCACCGCACCGCTTAAACCGTGGTTATCGGGTAACCATGTTGAACACCGTCAATTCCTTCTCATGCCCTCCCGCAATGTGCCACTCGTGCAACCATGACCCTTCCATCTCATGGAAGGGTCCCACCATACAGGGTTGGAGCCCCTACTGCTATGCCAATTGCCTACGGTCGGCTACTGCAGGGCGAGACCCGTCCCGCGGCGGCGCGCCCAAAGAGATTTGTCTCGAGGGAGTGCCGCGTTGTTACCATGATCTGCGGGAGGCGTTCAGTAAGGACAATGCGCAATCCCTGCCACCCCACCGACCGTATGACTGCACCATGGAACTGCAGCCGGGGGCCCCACTACCGGATTCTCGGGAATCCGACTCTATCATATCTCACACCCGGAACAAGAAGCCTGAGCACATACATTGACTCTTCCCCCGTGGCGGTCATCCTGGCGCTGCAGGAGTGGAGACACTGGCTTGAAGGGGCCAAACACCCCATCACTGTATACACCGATCAGAAGAACCTGGCCGCCATTTGGTCCGCCAAGAGACTCCACTCGCGGCAGGCCCAATGGGCACTGTTCCTCACGCGATTTAACTTTACTCTCACCTACTGCCCAGGGTCGCAGAACACGAAGCCTGACGCCCTATCTCGCATTCACGAGCCGGCAGAGAAGGAGCATGTCATCTCCAACATCTTGCCGGGGCAACACATCCTGGGCGCCCTGCGGTGGGAGGTTGAGAGGAAAGTTCAGGAGGCCCAGGGGGTAACCCTATCCCCAAGGGTTGCCCGGTGGATCGTCTGTTCGTCCCCCCGCTCGACGCACCGAAGTGCTACTATGGGGACACGCCTCCAGGGTCGCCTGTCACCCGGGGATTAACAGGACGATCCATCTCATCCCCCAGCGGTTCTGGTGACCAGCGTACAGGAAGGACGTCTCGTGAAGGCATGCCCCGCCTGTGCTCATGGGAAAGTCTCCCACCAACCCACGGCGGGACTTATCCAGCCGCTACGGATTCCTTCCTGACCCTGGTCCCATATTTCCGTTGACTTCATCACGGGCCTCCCCCCTTCCCGTGGCAAGACGGTCATCCTCACCGTTGTGGACCGCTTCTCTAAGCCGGCCCACTTCATCCCGTTAACCAGATTGCCGTCCGCCATCGAGACGGCTCAACTCTTGGTTATCTATGTCGTCCGTCTCCACGTGATTCCGGCGGCCTGTCGTCTGGCTACCATCCCCAGACCAACGGCCAGACAGAGCGCAAGAACCAGGACCTGGAAGCGGCTCTCCGGTGTTTGTGCCTCCACCGCCGGCGTCGTGGGCTCTCTTTTATGATGGAGTACACACACAACACCCTGGTCTCCACAGCCACAGGTCGGTCTCCTTTCATGTCCGCCTGTGGTTAGCAGCCGCCGCTGTTCCCCACCCTGGAGGGCCAGGTGGAGATTCCGTCCATCGAACATACACCTGAGACAGGCCCATCGAGTGTGGAAGGAGACCAGAGCCACGCTGTCGCGCACAGCAGCCCGGAACCAACATATTGCGGATCGTCGTCGCCGTTCGGCACCAACTTACCAGGTCGGGCAGGAGGTATGGCTGTCCATGAGGGACCTTTGGTTAGCCGGGACATCGGCCAAACTGGGTCCACGGTTGTCTGGTCCCTTTCCTATCGAGGGCATCCTCATCCCGGTCTCGGTGAAGCTACGGCTGCCACCCACGATGAGGATCCACCCGGTTTTCCACGTCTCCCTCCTCAAGCCTGTGGAGACCAGCCCCCTGGCTCCAGCACCCCCCCGGCCCCCAGATGGTGGACGGCGACCCGGTCTACACCGTGCGGGAGATAGTGGACTCTAGGCGCATGGGCAGGGGATTGCAGTACCTGGTCGATTGGGAGGGCCACGGGCCCGAAGAACTACAGTGGGTTCCCCGTTCCTGGATCCTCGACCCATCTCTCCAAACCGGGTGGGCTGCCGGGAGGCGTCCATTGAGGGGGGGGGGGGCAATGTCACATCCTCTTCAGAGCCAGGAGCGAGCCCCTCCCCTCCTGTCTTATCCTCCTCTGCGGCAGGAGCGGGCCCCTCCCCTCCCTGCTCTCTGGACTGACTGTCCTGTTTCTCATTCCTTTAATTGTACCTTCGGGCTATAAAAGCCACCCTTTCCCGTTCGGTCCGCGTCGGTGTATTCTCCGTAGATCCCTGTCACCCAGCAGTACGCAGGTCTGTTACGCTGTTGTTCTCGGTTGCCTGATTTTCTGTTTGCTTTGTCTCAGTAAAAACCCTTCTTGAATATACCGTCTCCACCGTGTATTTCTGTCACCACTCCTCGAGCGGACGTGACACAAGTGAGGAAAACTATATGAGTTCCCCAAACACAAACACACCCAAACATCAACATCATTCTAAAGGCACAACACGGGAAGTCGTGAGCAAAAGATTAGAGAAATTTCCTTTTTTGCACAGGACTGATGGAACATGAAATTTCCTTTTTTTGGACAGGACTGATGGAAAATAGAGGACCCGAGCTAAAAATGGGGGACAGACACCACCCATGGTGGGTGAGATGAGGATTTATATATATATGTATGACATAAACATTCCACTACGTTCCGACGAGTCAGCTGCCGTCACTCTCGCTCGGAACATGACAGCTACGGATGACTCAGCTACAGGATGTTCTTTTCTCTTAAAATATCTATCCAATCACACTGTTGCCACAGCCACATCACTAGATTTCACAGCCTCCTTATTCTTTAATATCGTACTGATCGTAGATTTCGACATGCTGTATTCCCTAGCCAGATCAGACACTCGCACATCTCCTTCATATTTTGCGATTATTTCTTTATTAAATGCAATAGTTGTACGCACTACTTTTCTTTTTTCACTTTTAGCAGCACTTACTTTCTTTGGAGGCATGATTAGGGGCTAAAACTCTTCGTACACTTATATTAAACGCTAGAGCAAAACGCAGCACGTCCGCAAGCGACAACAGTTGGTCACGGAGAGAGCGATAGACCCATACGCCGCTCAGCACCCCACCGATTGCTGTTCGAACTGCGAAGCAAGAATTTCTAGAATATTTTGTTCGGACTGTGAGTCGTTCGAAAACCGAGGTTCCACTGTGTGTATATATATATATATATATATATATATATATATATATATATATATATATATATATATATATATATATATATATATACATCACATCATATATATATATATATATACATCACAGCGGCAGATATACAAGGAAGAGTCTCAGGTATGAAAAACTGGACGGCACCAGGCCCGGATATGGTCCACACCTACTGGCTAAAGAAACTCACAGCTCTCCACGAGCGCCTAGCAGCACAAATGAACCAGCTGCTGATGGATGGGACTCACCCAGGATGGCTAACCGAAGGGCGAACAATCCTGATCATGAAGGATTCCTCAAAGGGTGCAGTTCCTTCCAACTATCGGCCAATAACCTGTCTCTCCACAACATGGAAGCTCATGTCAGGCATCATTGCGGCTAAGATAAGTGGACACATGGATCAATACATGAGCAAAGCACAGAAAGGCATTAGTAGAGATACTAGAGGTGCCAAACATCAGCTGCTGGTTGACAGAACAGTCGCTCAAGACTGCAGGTCCCGACATACCAACCTGTGCACAGCCTGGATTGATTACAAGAAAGCATATGACTCGATGCCACACACATGGATCAATGAATGCTTGGAGTTGTATAAGGTCAACAGGACCCTGAGAGCCTTCGTTGCAAACTCGATGAGGATGTGGAAAACCACACTTGAAGCCAATGGCAAGCCACTAACGCAAGTGTCCATCAAATGTGGCATATACCAAGGTGATGCACTCTCCCCACTGCTGTTCTGCATAGGACTGAACCCCCTCAGCCAGATAATCGCCAAGACAGGCTATGGATACCGCCTCAGAAATGGAGCTACGATCAGTCACCTCCTCTACATGGATGACATCAAGCTGTATGCTAAGAGCGAAAGGGACATAGACTCCCTGATCCACACAACCAGGATCTACAGCAGTGATATCGGAATGTCATTCGGGCTGGAGAAATGTAGTCGGATGGTGACTAAGAGGGGCAAGGTAGTCCACACTGAAGGGGTCTCACTCACTGAAGGAACAATAGCAGACAATGAAAACAGCTACAAGTACCTCGGTATACCACAGGCCAATGGCAACCTCGAATTAGCAACAAGGAAAGCGGCTACGACCAAATACCTCCAGCGGGTGAGGCAAGTCCTCAGAAGCCAGCTCAATGGCAAGAACAAGACCCGGGCAATAAACAGCTATGCCCTGCCAGTGATCAGATACCCTGCAGGAATAATAAGGTGGCCAAAGGAAGAGATTCAGACCACGGATGTTAAGACCCGAAAACTCCTCACCATGCACGGAGGGTTCCATCCCAAGTCCAGCACCCTGAGACTGTACACAAGCCGTAAGGAAGGAGGCCGGGGACTAGTGAGTGTGAGAGCCACTGTCCAGGATGAAACATCCAAGCTCCATGAATACATCAAAGAGAAGGCTCCAACGGATGATGTACTCAGAGAATGTCTCGGACAATGGGGAACAGAGGATGAGGTGCTGGAAGAGGGACAATCATGGGAGGAAAAGCCCCTACACGGGATGTACCACCGAACCATAGCAGAAGTGGCTGATCTCAAGAAGTCCTATCAGTGGCTAGAGAGGGCTGGCCTAAAGGACAGCACAGAGGCACTCATCCTGGCTGCCCAAGAGCAGGCCCTGAACACCAGAGCCATAGAGGCAGGGATATACCACACCAGACAAGACCCAAGGTGTAGGTTGTGCAAAGAGGCACCTGAGACAATCCAACACGTAACTGCAGGGTGTAAGATGCTGGCAGGGAAAGCCTACATGGAGCGCCATAACCAGGTGGCTGGCATAGTCTACCGAAACATCTGTGCGGAGTATGGACTGGAAACCCCAAGGTCAAAATGGGAAACACCTCCCAAGGTGGTGGAGAATGACCGAGCAAAGATCCTGTGGGACTTCCAGATACAGACCGACAAGATGGTAATGGCCAACCAACCAGATATCGTGGTCATAGATAAAGGGGAAAGGAAAGCCGTTGTCGTGGATGTAGCGGTCCCGAGTGATGGGAACATCAGAAAGAAGGAACATGAGAAAATAGAGAAATACCAAGGGCTCAGAGAGGAGCTGGAGAGAGCCTGGAAGGTAAAGGTGACAGTCGTGCCTGTGGTGGTCGGAGCAATCGGGGCAGTGACCCCCAAACTCGACGAGTGGTTGCAACAGATCCCGGGAACAACATCGGATATCTCGGTCCAGAAAAGCGCAGTGCTGGGAACAGCACGGATACTGCGCAGAACCCTCAAGCTTCCTGGCCTCTGGTAGAGGACCCGAGCTGAAATGGGGATAGACACCACCCATGGTGGGTGAGACGAGGATTTTTATATATATATATAATGATAGTGTTTTCATACAAATCCGTAAACATCATAGTTTAGTACATCTTATGTTATTGCATGTTTAGTTTAGTCTATATGGATGTATGTAGCTTATTAGTTAACTACTTGCGTATGCAGAGTGTAACAAGTATCAACTTTCAGTCTAATGTTCTCCCAACACTTGTCCGTAGCTGATAGGCTCAGTCGAGACAATGTCATCAACTGCTGTGTGTTTAAACTAGTTTGAGGAGGCGGGCTTGGTGCTCTTGGCTTCCCCCTCCGACGAGACATGTTCTTTTTCTATTGTTCTACGAGAATAAAGTAGTCTTTTCTGTTCACCATCTACCGTCCCCGCTGGTACTTCATCATAAAACTCAGTTGAACTCCGAACCAGAAGAGAAACAGGAATTAGACTCCAACATATATATATATATATATATATATATATATATATATATATATATATATATATATATATATATATATATATATATATATACAGTAAAGTCTCGTTATATTGATATTCAAGGGAGCCCGAAAAAATATCGATATAACCGGGACTATCGATATATCCGATCCTGCGCCGAACTGCATTAAACAAAAGCCGCCAAAAGAGGGCAGCCAAGCGCCATATAAGAAACAGAGCTGGCCATGAGCTCCCATTTTTTTTTAGATGTTCCCCCAATGTTGCCTCAAAATGGCACATATAATTCTTTAATGATTGTAAACATGTATGCTTTAATCTTCAGAACTACAGTGTATTTGAAACATATTCATAACTGGATGTGTAACAAGAAAGCATATTATCCGAATCTGAAGCCATTGTTTCATGGACGTCTTGGCGTGAAGTCATTTTTATTTGCATTTGAATAAAAAGTGACATCGGCTGTCCTTTAATACACAGTATGGAATGTTAATAATTTTCAAAATCATCGCGCTTCAGCAGACAAAACAAGAAACATTGTTGCAAAAAACGATTGCATTCATATACAGTACAGTGGGCATGTACATAACACAACAGGGAAACTGCAACGCTTACATCTTACTGTATTATGTATACAATTTAAAAAAGTCATCAATCTTCTTCTGCTTCCCATTTTTACCTTTTAACACAAACACTTCAATCTCGTCTGCTACACACGAGCTAGCGTCTGAAAATGAAAATGGCTCTGCTACACGGGTGCTGGGCACGTAACCAAGTCACCTGACCAAGTCGACCAATGGCGCGAGTGATGGCGTGACACGTAACCAAGACACGTGACCAAGTTGACCAATGGCGCGACCGATGGCGTGTCACGTGACAAAGTCACACGGCCAAGTCGACCAATAGCGCGACCGATGGCGGCTCATGTGACCAAGTCGACCAATGGCGCGACCGATGGCGGCTCACGTAACAAGACACGTGACCAAGTTGACCAATGGCGCGACGGATATATCGATATAAACAACAAGAATGGCCGGCGGGGGATGAAAAGGAGCACCGTAATAACCGGATTATCGTAATAACCGGGTATCGTACTAAACGGTACTAATTATACATAAAAAGACTAGAAATGTGCAAGGGAAATGAAAATAGTATCGTAATAAGCGGTACTATCGATATAACCGATATCGATATAACGAGACTTTACTGTATATATATATATATATATATATATATATATATATATATATATACATACACACACACTGTATTTTGTGGTGTATAAGGCACACCCAAAAAGGTCTTGTGTTCTTCAAAAGGTGACACTGCGCCTTATACGCCAGTGCGCCTTATATGTGAAGTCATATTGAGCCACAACAGGTCTCACAACAACCAGCCTCCACCATAGCATCTTATAAAGTGGTGTGCCTTATATTTGGAAAATGTTTTTCATTCATTGAAGGTGTTCTTTGGAAAAAGTTTGAAAATACACTATTCATATGGAGTGTGCCTTATAGTCTGGTGTGCCTTATACACTGGAAAATACCATATACATATACATATATATAGCCTGGTGCAAGAGTGGTTAGTGCGTTGACTTCACAGTGCAGAGGTCGCAAGTTCAGATCTCGTTCCGGCCTCCCTGCATGTTCTCCCCATGGGTTTTCTCTGGGTCCTACGGTTTCCTCTGATTGAACTTGTCTTTAAGTGTAAGTGTCAGTGAGTGCTGATGGTTGTTTGTCTCTGTTTGCCTTGCAATTGGCTGACAACCGGTTCAGGGTGTCCCCTGCTTAGTGCCCGAAGACGGCTGGCATAGGCTGCCCTAGCATAAGCACATCCGACATAGAATCCAGCTGGTCGGGAAATAGCAGGTGCTTGTCTAAACTGGTCAGTGATGCCAAAAAAAATGTTCAGGACCAGAGAAATTTGAGAAGCTTCGAGTCGTGCTGTCCTCCCTTGTTGAAAATCTTGAGCAGGACTCTGCAGTGCTGTTCTTGTCAATAATGGTAGACTCTGATCTGGTCTTTGTCATTTAGGCCAAGCTGTAGGAGGTTGCTTTGGGAACTTGAAGCCTGATAGCGAGTGAACAGAGGGCTGAGACACTCACTTAAGGACATGAACGATTCATCATGAATTTATCAATCAATTGATCATTTAAAATGAACCGTTTTTTCCCAAACTTTTGAGACCACACCAAAAATCGATGAATGACGTCAATTAAAATGGAAGTCTATGACGTGGGCCTTATCATGTGCAAAATAAAAAGTGTCCAAAATGAGAAATAAAAGATCATCACCAAACAATCAAGAGTCATTGCTTGTCATTCTGCGCTGAAAGGATACATGCTGCTGTCCTTGGTTCGCATTTCCAGCCACCGCTTGTTGCTGTCAATCATCCTCTGCAGTTTTCGGCCGTCCACTTTCACTGACTTTTGAACATGCAGGCTACGGGGAAACGCAAAGCATCAGCTGCTAAATACATTCAAAGTTGCTGTCTGTCATCTTATTGATTGATTGGAAAAAAAAAACTGGACCCTTGTACTGTAAATATGGGTTGATGATATGTTATGTGTATATACTGTATGTATATAGGTATAGCTAGATAGCTAGCTATACATATTCAGTATACATATATACACATAATATATCTGTAGATATCAAGCACACATCAACATGTATGTGTATAATTTAAAACAGATTCCTATCTTACAGACAGTGTACTGTCGGTGTCCAAATACCTGACATGTAAATTAGATATCAAGTAGACAGGATGAACTTAATACAACCATGTATGTGTATATATGTATAGACAGATAGCTTGCTAGCTAGCTAGAGAGCTACATCGATAGATCAAGAGAGTGAGAGAGATCAATAACTCAGAAGGAGATGTCATGCTCCTTGAGGCGCTCCAGAGTATTGCAGGTATTATCCACTTGAGATACTTTTTCTAAGAAATTTCGCTCTTTGACAGATTCCCATTTCCACCACAAACGCAAATATATGTTTACCTCGCAGGAGAATATGGTGTCGTCGAGGTCAATTTCTTCGGGGTGCTGGAGCTGAGCACTGCTGCTGCTTCTGGAGAACAACAACAGCACCAATCGGCGACAGTTTAGGCTGCTCGTATCAAACAAGCGATGAACGATGGCTTGACTGTGCATACCAGGAAAGATTTCTCCCCATCTGCGGAGTGTGGCATCATCAGCAGTTCTCAGCCCACTTGTAAACGAGGCGTCCGGGTAAGGGGGCAATCCTGATCCGCTTTGGGTTGATGACTTCCAAAGTGGGACAGCTTGGCCAAGAGTGATTGAAGATCTTGTGTTGCTCTGTTTCTGGGTCAATGAACCCAGAGCTCCTAAAACGGAGTTGAGCTGCCCCGAGATCTGCGGGTGGGACTGTGCTAGCTCATGAGCTTTAGCCAAGAACTTCACGCCGCATCCTAAGAAGTGAGAGGATAACATCTGAGAAGATGGATTGAAAAACTTGGAGTTCCCCCTTGGGCGAAAGACGATCGTTTGTCACCTGGCTCGTCAGGGTCGTCAACCGTGGTGCTCAAGTCTGAATCGGTCACATCAAACGTGACCTTCCTCTCTCCAGACAACAGTGTTGCATCTTGAAGGAATGACTGGAAAGGGAATCAAAAACGTAAAAAGTATTCAACAAGAGCACTGTGCAAATTCAAAACAAGCGTAATATACACATCGCAAGGAACCTTTGCAGTCACTTGGATCAGAATTTCAGAGCCTGGCCAAATGAAATCAACTGTTGACGGGCCTTTAACCCTTTCAGGGGTCGTGGGTACAACAGTGGAAAGCTTATCATGTTATCAGGTTACAGCACAGGTGTCAAAGTCAAGACCCGGGGGACAAATCAGGCCCGGCACATCATTTTATTCGACCTGGTGAAAGCAAATCTCTCCCTAAAGCATCATGGAAAAAAACTCCACTCCAGTGCCAGGGTTTTTGTCACTGACACTCGAATTGCAGGACCCACAGAATATTGAGTTGGAGGACGACAAAACATTCAATGCAGCGTCAGAAAACTTACTCTCTTCGTTCAAAAAAAGAGTTAATTCTTAAATGATATGGGTCTGGAGTTATTTGAGCTTGAAATGAGGGTGGTTGTCCAAAATACAATACAATACATACATATTGGTTTAGATAGCCCTTTAACAACAGCTGAAGCTGGAACAAAGCGCTAACATGGAAAAAGGAGAAATGATGCCCCTTTTTGGAAGGAAAAAAAACCTTGGCTAAGGCTATGGCCAGCACTTTATCGGCACCCAAACAAGTAAAAACAAAACCGGAACAAATTCGGGCATGGCGCTCGACATGATATTTTGGATTGGATGTGTTTATTCACCTCGCAGTGGAGAAATTTACATTTCACAGCAGCAAAGATATGTAAGGAAGAGGAAAGGAAAGAAAGAAGTAGAAAAACAAAATACAGGAGCTGCTGGAAATCGAATACATTTGTCAATGGCAGTGAATAAGTTAAAAATCACATTCTCTATGTAGTTTTATCTTCTTTTTATTTGTAAATGTATCCGTTGTTTTATTTATGTGCTTGTTTTTTGATTGTAATGTATTCCTGAGGAGCTTTGAAAGTCGCTTGTAACTCAAATGTATTATTTTCATGATTATTATTATTAGACATCCTACTGCCAGTTGCCCTCCAATGACATGATGCTAAATGCTAAACTCCTCAGCGATGGAACCTTCAAGCCGATGAAGTTGTTCTTTCCTGCGATTGAGTGTATCCATCTGCTGGATCTCAGACGCGTTTCTCACGTCCTGACAATAGAATGAAAATGCAAATGTGCCACATAGACATGGATCACATTATTAGCATCTGCCGAGTTACCTTCGCTTCGAGGTTGGATTGCTGAGCGGAGTCGCCGTGGGCCACGTGCAGAGTGTGTTTGTGCTTTAGTCGGCTGTTCTCCTTCTCCAGGAAGAGTTTGGTCTTTTCGATGGATGTGCAATGGGAGGAGTTTAATAGGCCACATCTGAGTCAATGGATGCAGGAGTCATATTTTCAATGTCAGTAAATTGTTGACATTTTGTCACATTCAAAAATGAATATGGATGCAAGAATTGCAATGAAAAATAAGAATCGATGTTTCCTCCAAAAGCTATGGAATGATGAGACCATTTTTTTCGGACACTGGTCACATTCGGCATGAAAATGGAGAAAAGTCAACTTCAACGCACAATTAAGACAGTGGAAAAAAATAATTGGCACCGCCCTAGCCACTCTCGAGGACTTGCACGGTGCAAGAATCCAAATAAGGGCGCAGAAAATCCTACTGGACCCTCCGCACCCTGCCCACCACCTTTTCCAGCGACTCCCTTCAGTGATCTTTTAAAATAACTTTGCTAGGGGGAATTTTTTTCTTGGTTATGCCACAATTAACAGTTTTTGGCACAATGATTACAAGTGGGAAAAAAAATGTTTTTTTGCTTATTTTTGTACAGTAAAGTCTGGTTATATCGATATTCAAGGGAGTCCGAAAAAATATCGATATAACCGGGACTATCGATATATCCGACCCCGTTTGCATGTAATTTTCTCCGTGCGTGCATAGAAATAGTATCGATATAACCGGGACTATCGATATATCCGATATCGATATAACGAGACTTTACTGTGTTTGGTGTTTAAAAAAAAAAATTAAGCAAAATATATTCCATGAAATCCCCTAAGGAACATTAAAGTTTAAAAGAAGGAATATTGGTGTTATAACTAGTTATATGCACATGCTAAAACATCCTATGTTATTTCATATCTACTTATTCTTATCAATTAGTAAGTCCATCTATGTAGTTTAGTTATTTGTATATGTTAATTAGTATACATGTACTCAGCTTGTACTTAGTATACGAATCTAGCTATCATGTTTCAGTCTAATAATAAATATTCAAGATTGTATCTAGCAGATACAGCAGGTCCTTTCCAAAGTGACATCACTCCTGATGTCTATATATCTGTCTGAGACACGCTCATGCGCACGCTCTTGTCTCTCTGCCCCTTGGCTTCGCTTCTCCCCTTGAGAACATCCTCTAGCTGCCTGATAATAAATATTCCTTTCTTGTGTATCACCTTGCTTCATGCTGATTTAATATTTAGACTACACAAATGGAGAAGTGAACCAGGAAGAATAACATTAATCCAACATTGGTAATCTCTGAAAATTATATTATTGTATTGTGATAAAACCCTGGAATATTTTTGAGGTCATAAAAAATACAGAAAATACCGCACATTATACTAATCTGCAATATCTATTTTTTGTGTTTGACATCAAAAAATGAAAATGATGGGGAAATCCTGGTGTCGTTTAAAAATATGCCATTCATTGAAGGCGTTCCTCATAATCCGGTGCCTTCATACTACTGGACCCTCCGCACTCTGCCCACCACCTTTTCTAGCGACTCCCCTCAGGCAGGCTACCGATCCATGCGCAGCAAATCCACAGACATTTAAACAGCTTCTTCCCCCAAGCCATTGACTCACGAAACAGTAACCCTAGTACAGTGACACCTCAGTTTACTTAATTGGTTCTCAGAAAGTGTGTGTAAGCGACAAGTTCATCTGCCAAACATTTATTCCCCATAAGAAACCATTAAAAATGAGAAGGTTTCTTCAGCCGTCATCTGTACAAATTTGAAGGTTTCGGACGTTTAGCCTCCTATCCAAGAAGCTTCGTCAGCGAACTAAAGTCTGACACAGGGACACAGATACCTATCATAGCTGTGTCCGGCGCCGCCATGTCTGGACATTAGGGATATATAAACAGGGCCGATACGACGAGTCAGACTTTAGTTCGCTGACGAAGCCTCTTGGATAGGAGGCGAAACGTCCGAAACCTTCAAATTTGTACAGATGACGGCTGAAGAAACCTTCTCATCGATGGACCACTCCTGTACGACTGAGAGTTTACACAGATATTAAAAATGAGATTAATCTGTCCCCATAAAACATACTTTTCTACTAAATAAGCCTTAAAACTACACAAAATATACCTCATTTTATGTACAAGTGTTGGATAAGAAGCGAAACGTCCGACACCTTCCAAAAAGTACAGATGACAGCTGAAGAAACCTTTTCATCAATGGACAACTCCTCTACGACTGAGAGCTTACACAGACGTCTCACTCACAATGTCCCCTGCTAGAAATCAACAGAAGTTTTTCTGCCTTTTCTATTGCCTGAGACCGTTATTTAGACAACACAGAAAGACCCTTAGCCACATGTAGCAATGGTCGACTTAGTACACTGAGACTGGGACGCTAAGTCACACAAATGCACACCTCGTTCCTGTTTTTCGATGATATTCTTCTGCTCGACCGTCATTTTCTTTTGTGTCCTCTTCGGCTTAACACTAGCATGTTGTGGGGTCTTTTTCGGTCCCATAATAGCAAAAGTACTCCACTCGATAACAAACCATGTCTGCACTCAGCAAGAGGGGGTGTGGAAAACTAGTACGCCAGCCACCGTGGCGCTGTTCGACCTTGTGGGTTGGTGTTCTTCTGCCGAAAATTAGTCCGCCCAGCCACCACTGCGCTCCGTATGGTTTGGTTCATTTGCCGAAAACTAGTTTGTATGCCAAGATTATATTCTCGCGAATTTAATGTTCGTAAGGCGAAGGATTTGTAAGAAAAAAGTGTTCATAAACTGAGGTATCACTGTACAACTGTATAGTGCCTCTTTGCAATTTTTCTATGATGATACTTGTGCAGCGTCTTCTACCCGAGAAAAATTCCTTGTGTGTTCTACACAATCTGATTTGTACGTTTGAATAATATAAAGGCTACTGTAGTCTGTGTAAGCTCTCATACAGGAGTGATCCATCAATGAGAAGGGTTCTTCAGCAGGCTGAAGAAACCTTCTCATTGAAAGGCTACTGTACTTACTCAAGAATGCCATTTTTATTGGGAGGTGATTGTTCCAGGTCATCGACATGTAGTGATGAGTCTCTTTGGTTGCTCAAGGGCACTGTCATCTTATTTTCGTCCTTTTGTCTAGCGTCGCTCCCTCCGTTGCGGATTTCTAACTCGCTAACAGGAATTAAGTCAAAGGAAATTGATGATGTTCTTAAAATCGACCTTGTAAGGTCACAGGCACTCAACATTTCGAATCATCTGAGAAGTTGTACCTGACCCTGCGACTGAGTCGGTCGCATCGGTCCTCCAGCAGAGCCACCTTGCTCGCCAGTCGCTCCTTGTCCTCCTTGGCCTTCATGCTTTCCTCCCTCAATTTGTCTCTGTCCTCCCGCAACCTCGCCTCATCTAGCCGGGCCTCGTTCCTCTCCTCCCGCATCACACGAAGGAGTTCTTGAGCTTGCGCTTGCTCCTCTTTCCTTCTCTCCAGCATCAGCTTGAGCTGGTCTCTCTCGAGTGTCATTTTGTTGAAGGTCTGGATTCACATAAATTCATCCGTTAGCCATGCATACAGTAGTTCACGTCGTCCATCTTGGTAACAAAACACCCTACCCCTATCCGTTTGTCAAGACCCTCCTCTACTTCCCCAAGCAATTTCCGCTTCCTCTTCAGATCTTCAGTCTTAGGAAGGTACATTATGAGAAAGCATCGAGTGCCTTGAGTTGTATTTGGGTGAGCTGTGTGTACCTTGCCGGATAGCATTTCCTCCTCTGTCTTCAGCTCTTTGGCTCTCAGTTCCAACTGACTGATGAGATCCTTCAGTTCTGCCTCCTGCAGAAAGAATTACAAAAAAACACATTTGAAGAAATCGCTCATCGTTTGTCACGTTGAAACATTTATTTTCATTGTTTTTTTTCAGCCTACTAAAAGCCAGATAAGGTCAATGAAAATAAATTTAAAACAAAAAGAAAGCAAACAAAAAAAATCAATGTTTAAGCAGTCGCTATAGATAGACAGAAAGACAGCTAGATAGAGAGCTAGCTAGATAGACAGATAGCGAGCTAGCTATACAGATAGCCAGCCGGCAAGCTAGAAAGCTAGCTAGCTAACTAGCTAAACAGATAGCAAGCTGGCTAGCTAGACAGATAGAAAGCTAGCTAGACATATAGAGAGCTAGCGAGCTAGATAAACAGATAGCGAGCTGGCTAGCTTGCTGGCTAACTAGCTATCTATATAGATAGAGTTGGCTAGCTTGCTAGACAGAGAGCGAGATAGCTAGACACAGAGCTAGCTAGACAAATAGTGAGCTAGCTAGCTAGACAGATAGCGTGCTGGGAGAGCGAACGCTAGCGTAAATGGCTGCCGCTGCTCACCCGCAGAAAAAATATCCTGTGACTGTAAATTGTCCTTGAGAGTTTTGAAAGGTGCTTATAAATGAAATCTATTATTATTATTACGGTATTATTATTATTATTGTTGTTATTATTGTTATCATTATCATTATTATGATTATGATTATCATTATTATTATTATTAGACAGAATGTAGCCACAAGGGGGCACAAGCCAGTGTCTTTTTGTGCCGGTCCCAAGCCCGGATAAATACACAGGGTTGTGTCAGGAAGGGCATCCGACTTAAAATTTTTTGCCAAAACAAATATGCGAATCAAACCTATGAATCCCATACCGGATCGGTCGAGGCCTGGGTTAACAACGGCCGCCATTGGTACTGTTGACCTTCAGGGTGCCAGTGGAAAATGGACGACCGTTGGTCGAAGAAGGAGAGGAGGGAGGTGTGCCCGGAGGAAACAAGAGAGATGGAACGCCAAGAGTATAGAACTAAGAGTAGGAACTTTGAATGTAGGAACAATGACAGATAAAGGTAGAGAGCTGGTTGACATGATGCAGAGATGGAAGGTAGACATACTGTGTGTCCAGGAAACCAGGTGGAAAGGGAGCAAGGCTAGAAGCTTAGGGTCAGGGTTTAAGTTGTTCTATCATGGCGAAGACAGAAAGAGAAATGGAGTTTGGGTTATCTTAAAAGAGGAGTTTGTTAGGATTGTCTTCAGAATCAGAATCAGAATCATCTTTATTGCCAAGTATCGAAGTAAAAAGAGTATCAGATAGAATGATGAGTCTGAAGCTAGAAATTGAAGGTGTGATGTTCAATGTTGTTTGTGGGTATGCCCCACAAGTAGGATGTGAGCTGGCGGAGAAGGAGAAATTTTGGTTGGACTTTGATGAAGTCATACAGAACATCCCGAAAAGTGAGAGGGTTGTAATTGGTGGAGACTTCAATGGACATGTTGGAGCAGGAAACAAAGATGATGAGGAGGTGATGGGTAGGTTTGGACTCCAGATGAGGAACGCTGAAGGACAGATGGTGGTTGACTTTGCTAAGAGAATGCAAATGGCTATTGTGAATACTTTCTTTCAGAAGAGACAGGAACATAGGGTGACCTATAAGAGTGGAGGCAGAAGTACACCGGTAGACTACATTTTGTGTCAACGGCGTCATCTAAAGGAAATCAGTGACTGCAAAGTAGTGGTTGGTGAGAGTGTAGCCAGACAGCATAGGTTGGTGGTGTGTAGGATGACGCTGGCAGTGAGGAAGATGAAGAAACCAAAGGCTGAAGTGAGGACAAAATGGTGGAAGTGGAAAAAGGAAGAGCGTTGCATGACATTTAGGAAGGAGGTAAGACAAGCACTGGGTGGGCAAGAGGTCCTTCCAGATGACTGGCAAACTACAGCGAACGTAATCAGAGACACAGGTCGGAAAGTACTTGGTGTATCGAGTGAAAGAAAGGTAGATAAGGAGACTTGGTGGTGGAATGGGGAGGTGCAGGAGTGTATACAGAGAAAGAGGTTAGCAAAGGAGTGAAAGAAAGGTAGATAAGGAGACTTGGTGGTGGAATGGGGAGGTGCAGGAGTGTATACAGAGAAAGAGGTTAGCAAAGAAGTGGGACACAGAAGACGGACAAGAGTAGACAGCAGTACAAGGAGATGCAGCGCAGGGTTAAAGTAAAGGTGGCAAAGACCAAACAAGAGGCCTATGATGACTTATATGCTTGGCTGGACAGCAAGGAAGGTGAGACTGATCTTTACAGGCTGGTGAGACAGAGAGACAAAGATGGTAAGGACCTGCAGCAGGTTCGGGTGATTAAGGATAGAGATGGCAATGTATTAACAGGTGCCAGTAGTGTGATGGCAAGATGGAAAGAGTACTTTGAAGAATTGATGAATGAGGAAAATGAGAAGGAACAAAGAGTAGAAGACGTGACTGTTGTGGACCAAGACGTAGCAAGCATTAGCAAGGATGAAGTGAGGCGGGCGCTGAAGAGGATGAAGGGGGGAAAGGCACTCAGGCCTGATGATTTATCAATCGAGGTATGGAAGTGGTCTTGGAGAGGTGGCGGTGGTGTTCCTTACTGGGTTATTCAACAAGATCTTAGATGGTGAACAGATGCTTGAAGAATGGAGACAAAGTGTACTCATGCCCATTTTTAAGAACAAAGGAGATGTGCAGAGTTGTACTAATTACAGAGGAATAAAGTTGATGAGCCATACAATTAAACTCTGGGAAAGAGTAGTTGAAGCTAGACTAAGGGCAGAAGTGAACATTTGTGAGCAGCAGTATGGCTTCATGCCAAAAAAAGAGTACGACAGATGCAATGTTTGCTTTAAGAATGATGATAGAGAAGTACAGAGAAGGTCAGAAGGAATTGTGTCTTTCTAGATCTGGAGAAAGCGGATGACAGGGTGCCCAGAGAAGAGCTGTGGCATTGCATGAGGAAGTCTGGAGTGACTGAAAAGTATGTTAGAGCGGTACAAGACATGTATCATGACTGTAAGACAGTTGTGAGGTGTGCTGTCGGTATGACTGAGGAATTCAAGGTGGAGGTGGGACTCCACCAGGGGTCAGCTCTGAGCCCCTTCTTGTTTGCTATGGTGATGGGCAGGCTGACAGACGATATTAGCCAAGAATCTCCTTGGACCGGAGAAACTAGAGCTGTGTAGATATGCCCTGGAAAGGAGAGGAATGAAGATCAGTCGCAGCAAGACGGAATATATGTGTGTGAATGAGAGGGATCCAAGTGCAAGAGTGATGCTACAGGGAGAAGAGATAAAGAAGGTGGAGGATTTTAAGTACTTGGGGTCAACTGTCCAGAGCAATGGAGAGTGTGGAAAAGAGGTGAAGAAGCGTGTCCAGGCAGGCTGGAGCGGCTGGAGAAAAATGTCAGGTGTGATGTGTGATAGAAGGGTTTCAGCTAGGATGAAAGGAAAAGTGTATAAGACCGTAGTGAGACCAGCCATGATGTTTGGATTGGAGACAGTGCCACTGAAGAAAAGACAGGAAGCAGAGCTGGAGGTAGCAGAGCTCAAGATGTTGAGGTTTTCTTTGGGAGTGACCAGGTTGGATAGGATCAGGAATGAGTACATTAGAGGGACAACTCATATTAGAGTCTTTGGAGAGAAAGTCAGAGAGGCCAGACTGAGATGGTTTGGACATGTCCAGAGGAGAGTGACTATATCGGGAGAAGGATGCTGAGTCTTGAACTGCCAGGCAGGAGACCGAGAGGAAGACCGAAGAGGAGGTTTATGGATGTGGTCAAAGAGGACATGAAGGTAGCTGGTGTGAGAGAAGAGGATGCACAAAACCGGGATAGATGGAGGACATTGATTCGCTGTGGCGACCCCGGAGGGGAAAAGCCGAAAGGAAAAGAAGAAAGAAGAAGATTATTATTAGACAGCTAGCTAGACAGATAGATAGATGGCCTATCCCAGCTGTCTTCCAGCAGTAGGCAGAGGACACTCTGAGCTTACTTTTTATTTTTTTCCCATTTTACAAACATAAAAAAAAGAATCTGAATAAATGGCTTGCGCGGAGAAGAAAACATTGTCTTTGTTTTCCCTTGATCAGCTAGACAGATAGCCAGCCGGCTAGCTAGAAAGCTAGCTAGCTAACTAGCTAAACAGATAACAAACTGGCTAGCTCGACAGATAGCCTTGTCAAAAGTTCACCATTTTCCTTCTTTTATGAGTGCGACTGATCGTACCCGATGGGAGAACGTCAGCTGTGCTTTCTCGATTTCACTGTCAAGTTGCTTGTGGAGGCTTTCGAGCTGAAGAGCGTGCGAGGCCTGAAGATGCTCTCTGTTCACCTCTAGAGTTGACAGTAAGCGGTTCCTCTGGGCATTTTCCTGTCACAAATAAACATGAAATACGTATTCACATTTTATTTGTCTGTTAGTGGAAAAAAAATCATCTGAAAGCCAGAATTCATTTTGTGGGCAATATTGTCAGAAAAGTTTGGAATGATATGGTGTTTCATGATCGTAGTTTGTTGTAGTTTCCTACGAAATCATGAACTCATTCACAACCATTCATGAATTTATTCAGGAATTGAATATATGATGTAGAGCGCCATTACCAAATTTGTTCGGGTTTTGGTTTTTCATGCTTGGGTGGCAATAAAGTGCTGGCCATGGCATCTGGCAATGTTTTTTTTTTTCCCACAAGGGGGCAGCATTTCCTTTTTTTCCCCATGTTAGCACTTTTTACCAGCTTTAGCTATTGTTAAAGGACAACCGACGCCTCCGGACAAGTTGTGTCCGTAATTTGTAACATCACTTCAAATGACTTCTACTGAACGTATTTTACAAAGATTCCACCCCATAGAGCTATATTTTACATTTTAAGACTCACGCTGAATATTCAGGAAGTCATGTTTTCGAGTTGGATTGGATTTGCCTTTATTAGTCTCTCAGTGGAGAAATTTACATTTCACAGCAGCAAAATTATGAAAGAAATGAAAGTAGAAAAGCAAAATACTGGAGCTGCTGGAAAGGCAGCCACTCTCGCAGCGCCGTCTTGAAGTCAAAATAAAAAATAAAATAAAAAAACTAAATAACAAATAACATGACAACACAAAGACAGAGAGACATCCATTCTTAAGAACTTTCTGTACCCTCTTTGTTACGTAAAGCAGTTCCAGATGAAAGAGGAGAGGATGAAAGTCTTCACCAGTGGAACAAGGACATCATGGTGGAATGTGCACGTCGACTACAAGCTAAATATTGAAAGCAAACACACAGCTGTAGCATCCATTGACAAAAAGAGATTGCCTCACATCTCTTGTCCCTCATAAATCTGCTTCAATTCCAAACCGCGACAGTTCCATATATGCATCGGCGCTCTGCGCTGTCGCTCCTTCCTTCTCATGGTGGGCTCCTCAAGCCATGTATCCATCCAGCCGCAGACTGTCCAACAGCACCGACCTTCCGCTGACAAAGCGGGGCTGTGAAGATGCTGCCCATTACAGGTGCAAAAAAGCACAATGGCTGCCTACTCGGGCGCCATCTTGGACTCCTTATGACGATCCCCACATTTGGAAGGCCCCTGACCGAGAAAGCGACACACAATGCATTTTGCGGTTCTTTGTTTGGTCTGAAAACTTCATGTTGATCTGTGTTGATGGCGAAATTAAAAGGAAAAATACATAAATGACGCGATGGTGAATCATTGTGTGTTGCACCAACACAATTATTTGATATTCGCTGACACAAATTCCCAGCAGACAAATCAGCCCATTTCCAACGGAGCTTGGGCGCCATCTTCTGCATTTTCTGGGACGCTACATTGCTATCATTGACGGCTCGAATAGATATGGGAGGACTCCTTTAATCGATTGCCTCTGATTTGTCTCTGTGTTGTCATGTTATTTGTTCCTTTTATTTTTTTGTTTTTTCCCAAGATGGCGGCACGTGAACACGCAGTGGCTCCCCTCTCCCGGCAAATTTGCATTTTTTTGTTTATTATGTTTGTTAATGTCAGCCTTGCATGCTGGGTCCGAGAGGACAGTAATTTCATCTGTCATGCATATTACCATACTGTATTTGAGAATAAAGCTGACTTTGACTTTGAAAACTTCGTGTTGATGGCGAAATTAGAAGGAAAACACAAATAACGCGACGGTGAATCCTTGTGTGTTGCACCGAGTAACTATTTGATATTCGCCGACAATAATTTTTGAGCCAATTTCCAATGAGTTTTCTCTCCATCTTCTGCCTTTTTTGGGTGCGACATTTCCCTCTCTGATGCTTCAAAATGACACGGAATAAATTCTTTAATTGATTGCAAACGTGGATGCTTTCCTCTGCAGAACTATTTGAATCATAACTGGATGAGTAACAAGAAAGTATGTTCTCCGAATCTGAAGCCATTGTTTTGATTCTCGAGGAAGGCAGGATGTCTTGGCCTGACACCACGAACAAGGGGGCAGGACCCTCTGAAACTGGCCACTTCCGGTTTCAATTTTTTTGCAGTTTCAGCACACTTGAAGTACTTTTTATTGGTGTTTTGCATTTCACTAAAAATATCATCCTGCATGTTTTGGGTATTTTAGATGCTATAAAACGTTGTTCTGATGTCAGTTAGGAAACAAAAAAGTGGTGTCGGTTGTCCTTTAAAGCGCCATATAAACCAATACGTATGTATTGCATTGGATTTTGGACAGCCACCCTCATTTGAAGTTCATATAACTCCAGACCCATATCATTTAGGAATGAACTCTTTTTTCTGACTAAAGAAGAGAGTTTAAGGTTTCTAACCCTGCATTGAATGTAGATGTAGTCCTAAGCGCAATATTCTGTGGGTCCTTCAGACCTAAATTGTGATATTAAAATAGTCTTCTTTTTTTCCTTTCGGCTTTTTCCTTCAAGGTGTCGCCACAGCAAATCAGCGTCTTCCTTCTTTAGAGGTTTGATCCGCATGTTTGTTTTGGCCAAGCTTTTACATCGGATGCCCCTGTTGCGTCACACGAGTGTATGATTTTGAAGTGCGCCTTTCAACACTTTCATGTCTTTCAATTTCTTGATCTCCTTGATGTGCGTATCACCCTGACGCATAGCACACGCTTGTAAATTGTATAAAAGGAGCTGTCGCAGGACAGAGAGATGGGGCGAACCACGGGGCAGACTCATCTCGGACTCACGCCCGGCTCACGCCGGGCGTCGGACGGACATCACGGCACGACTTGCTCGACTCCACGCCACGATCAAGCTCTGCGCGTCACCTGCCTGGGAGATCTGACAACGAACCTACTTACAAATAAAGAGAAACATCAAACTCTTTATTGGCGAGCCAGCCAGGAGGATTTTTTTCCCTCCTCCTCAGCCCAATCAACTCTCCAAATGGAAAGTTCCAGATTTCCCAGCCGCCCGTGAACCCGGCATCTTCACAGCAAGACCCCTCAAGCCGAGCTCCCGATGGGCCGCCACCACCCGTGGGCGCCCCGACCCCACCGTGAAACCTGCCGCACCCTGATGGCCGACATCGTCCAATTCGCCTGGCGACTCTGCAACTAGCTGCATCGTATATGTCCACGATCGCACATCGTCGGACATCGCTTATGTCCACGATCGGACATCGTCGGACATCGCTTATGTCCACGATCGGACTTCGGGAAGACGCTTCATGGCCGACACGGCCACCGACGTCAGCGTTCTTCCTCAGCGTCCTGCAGAGCGCCATGGCAACGCGATCATCGCCACCGTCGCCGATGACCGGCCTGTCCGTGCCCGGCAGCATGGCCAACCCTACGCACCTTCGTCCTCACAATCCCTCATCGATTCTCCGACAAGTCACGGTGAGAAGACCTTCCGGCATCGACTCGACGGCCGCGAGGAAAGTTTCCATCGATCGACTCAAACTGGCAGTCGTAGAGCACTCTTTGCCGTGCTCCCGTACAACGACTTCAGACACCACGAAACCTCCTCGGCAACCTCCCAACCGACGCCTGCCATGCCCGGTGACCGTCATCTTGCCTGGCCTCATCATGTCGCTGAGTGACTTTTGTTTTTATTTCTTTTTCCTTCATCGTTTTCACTGACTTCGGATCCAGGAGGGGAGCCCTGTTGCGTCACACGAGTGTATGATTTTGAAGTGCGCCTTTCAACACTTTCATGTCTTTCAATTTCTTGATCTCCTTGATGTGCGTATCACCCTGACGCATAGCACACGCTTGTAAATTGTATAAAAGGAGCTGTCGCAGGACAGAGAGATTGGGCGAACCACGGGGGAGACTCATCTCGGACATCACGGCACGACTTGCTCGACTCCACGCCACGATCAAGCTCTGCGCGTCACCTGCCTGGGAGATCTGACAACGAACCTACTTACAGATAAAGAGAACCATCAAACTCTTTACCCCTCCTGGCACAACCCTCTGATATTAAAATAAAGTACAGTATGTATTGTCACTATGAGTTATAAAAACTAAACAGGCATACATTGATGACAACAAATATGAACAAAAAAGCCGATTGACATGAAATAGTACTGTATTTTCAGATGTATAAGGCGCATCGGAGTATAAGGTGCAACCCTAATGAACGGTGTATTTTCAAACCTTTTCCATATACAGTGGGGCCTTGGCTTACGAACTTAATTGGTTCCCACAGAGTGTGTAAGGTGAAAAGTGTGTATCCCAAAAATTAATTTCCCATAAGAAACCATTAAAATGATAATAATCCGTTCCCAGGTCTCCATAAAATATACATTTCAACTAAATAAGCCTTAAAACTACACACAACATACCTTATTCTATGTATAATAAATGTGCTATTGTATTGTAATGAAAGAAATACACTGCACTGTATAATACAGTCACTTTATTTATATTTGTGGTGGTCGTTGATGTCTCTTAATTGACACATGTTGCTTTTTGACGTGTAAGGTCTTACGAAACTGAGACATCACATTATCATTCATCTGTGCTGTATGTCATGCATATTAGCATATTTGACAAAAAAGCTGACTTTGACTGACTTTGATTCATCATGTAGATGATTCTCATAGCCACAGTCTTTTCTGGATGGAACTGTTCAATGAAAGCCTGCACATCATTCCACTTATTGATGAGAAGGTTTCTTCAGCCGTCATCTGTACAAAAGTGAAGGTTTCGGACGTTTCGCCTCCTATCCAAGAGGCCCCATTTATATATCCCTTTAGGTGATGAAGGCGATGACCCTTTAGGATATATAAATGGGGCCGATACGACCAGTCAGACTTTAGTTCGCTGACGAAGCCTCTTGGATAGGAGGCGAAACGTCCGAAACCTTCACTTTTGTACAGATGACGGCTGAAGAAACCTTCTCATCGATGGACCACTCCTGTACGACTGAGAGCTTACACAGACGTATCATTCCACTTAGCCAACATTTCCTTGATGCTCTCACTTGATGCTGCAGCCATCTCCTCCTCCTCGCCCTCAGATGACAACTCCTGAATGGCTTGCTTCTGCTTGTCCTCTTGAAGGCAAATCCAATCCTCTGTGTTGAGGACCTCATTATGGTCAGCAAGAAGCTCCTCGATGTCATCTGCATCCACTTTGAGTACCGTAGGTGCCGGCAGAGATTTTATTACAACAAAAGGTGCAGGTCCGATGATTTCACGGACCCGGACGCGACAAAAGAAAACAAAAAGGGGTACAGTGAATAGGCGGGCGGGGGCGATCTGTCCAGCCTATCAAGCTAGGCAAAATAAAATGGCACACGCGGGTGCAAAAGCTCGCGATCCCGGAGAGCAACAAACTTACGCAATCACGGCTAGCAATCACCTTGGGCGAAGCAAACTCTTGTGCTGACAAGTCCAAGACACTGGCGAGGCGCGAGGTATCGTAATCATCCTGCACTGGTGACAGCGACTCGTTTAAATGTCCCAATGTCGGTGATTAGGGGAATGACAGCAGCTGGCGGAGGTCGGGAGCGGCGGCCCCGCCCCAGCTGTCAACTCGCACGTGACAAGTTCGGTGTCATTAGTTATTTGAAAGCATCGAGTAATAAAGCCTTTGTTTAAAGCTTTGTTGCGAAGGATGGTAGCAATGGTGGACTTAGCATATCGGTACCGGGCCGCAAAATCAGACAAACGCACACCTCATTATATCCTGCCTTCCTTTACATGATGTCACATCACATTACGTCACATCCTATTGCGTCGCATCCTGTCCGTCATATAAATGCTCTCCCAGTCCGCGCTTCTCTCTCTCTCTCCCTGCCTCCTCCTCGGCCGACACCGCGATGCCCTTGCTGTCTACAAGATTAAACTAACTTATTCTGTCCAACACCTGGCTTCCTGCTGATTTAACCATCCTCTGCCATCAACACATTGAAAAGCTATGAACCAGGAACGAACGATCACTTCCAACACATTATTATTGGTGCCGAAACCCGGGAAGGAGTGGGCCCCGCGTTTCTTCCAGGGGACGAAGCCCTTTTTCCTTCGAGTGTGTTCGAGTGGGCCGCCCCTCCCTTCTTGGTGCTCGTGGCTCAGGATTGCTTCACGGGTGAGTGGCGCCGCGAGCATGCAGCTATGTTGAATGAATGGATTGCTAATTTTTTTGGCCAAAGGAATTCTAATTACGGTTGATCTGCGCCGAGCTCTGTGGGCGTAGACTTACTACGTTAAACTGAGGGGGGGCCATTTTGGAGGAGCTGTCTGTCCGTGTCCTTTTGTGTGTCCCTTGTGTGCTTCTGTGTGTGTGCATTGTGTGTACGTGCATTGTGTGTGTGTGTATGTGCACGCCTTGCTTGAGCGGAGACGTTGACACAGTGGGGTGCCCTGGGTGTGAGCTTCGTTGAGACAAAGGAACAGAGAGAGCGGGCAGCCCAGCCCTCCTCCTCCTTCTCTGCCTTGAAGGGTGGGGGACAAGCCCCCCCCCCCCCCCCTTTGGTGACTCCAGCTGTGCTTGGTACAATCTAGCAACATGGAGCGCTCATGACTGGGGAGACAGTCATCGCAACTTGAGTCAGCAAATCAATTCACCAAGTGATATTGACAGCGTTGGATTCACAAGAGCAAATCAGGACCTTCTGTCCATTGTATCAATCTGATCATCTTATGGGCACGCCTGGAAACGATCAACAGTTGAAATTTTTTTTGGGGGACACCTGGAAAAAATGTTTTCAAGATTCACAGCCGCATTCAAGGATCGGCTAATTGATTCGTTCGCCGAATGGGTATATACACGGAAAGAAAAGGAATAAGGCAGTTGCGTTAACATTCACGCACATATTGTGCAAAAAAAACATTATTCCTGCCTGCGTGTAATTTGCCACCCATGTCTCTCTTTCACAGGACGAGACTACCTTGCAAGAGGACTTGACGGGGGGCCATCCAGATGACTACCCAGTCTCATCGGAAAACCTGCCCATCTATGCCAGCTCGACATCCTCATGAATGACATAATGTTGTTCCCATAGCTCTTTGATGAATACCGTCCAGTTGAAACAAACACTAAATTAAATAGGCAGGCAAATTAGACTGAGTGAACAAATACATAAGCCAACAAAATAAATGAATGCAGAAGGAGCGAATGGAGAGGAGTGCGTGTTCGTCTGGGTCCTTTTCCGAGGACCCCTGCTGAGTGAATGCTCATTATTACACTTGTTTTGACCTGACAATTGTCATTCCCCTGAAGTCCAAGAACAGATGATTTGATTCATATATACGATATACATATTGAATTTGATGACGATAACAAATTGAATTTGATCGGATTCACCTTTATTAGTTTCCAAGCGGAGAAATTAATTTGAAGAGTACAGGGTTGATTTGCAAAATATGATTACTATAAGATTACTCCGCCAGCCGTGGTGGGGCGGCGCTCCGTGTATATCCCGAAAAATAGTGCTTAATCCAAAGTTTAATTTTTTAAATTTAACATTCGTAACCGGAAAATATCGTAAGGCAAGGTGTTCGTAAACCCTGGCTCCACTGTATAAGGCGCACCGGACTATAAAGCGCACTTTCAATGAATGACAAAGTTTTTTCAAATATAATACAGTGGGACCTTGGCTTACGAAGTTAATGGTTCCCAGACAGTGTGTAAGGCGAAATATGTGTATCCCGAAAATTAATTTCCCATAGGAAACCATTAAAATGAGAATAATCCGTTCCCAGGTCCCCATAAAACATAATTTTCTACTTTCTAATTTTTTAAGCCTTAAAACTACACAAAATATACCTTATTTTATGTATAATAAATGTGCTTTAGTATTATGATTAAAGAAATAAACTGTTCTGTACAATAGTCATTTTATTTACCTTTGTGATGGTCGTTAATGGCTTGATGGAATCGAGTGGTCATGCGTTTAATGCTCATCAGCATTAAAGACTTGATGAGCAACGTAACCTTCTTTCACCATTTTGAGGAATGATCCCTTGTAGGTGTTTTCTCTGTGGTAATTGTATCTAGTTCTTCATCAATTGTGATCTGTTTAGCTGGGTTGATAGCTTTTTGCATCAAGTGTACAGATGACTTGTGCGGGTTATTTGTGGAGCCTGAACACAGTTCAAATATCCCATATATTTGAACTGTTTTCTATCCATTTTCTCACTATTCTCACAAAATATCCCATATATTTTAACTGTTTTCTATCCATGTTCTCACTATTCTCACACTTTTGTTTTTTTTGTATCAAACTCTGTCATCTCCCTTTCGTGTGTATGCGTTTTCTCACTCTCTCTGTCTGCCTGTCTCTTTAATCACGTGGCTTTAACCGGAGACGCCATATTGTTTTTTGGAGAACGGCCTCACTCTCTCTGTTTGTAACCCGATCCCCCACTGCTGTGTTCTTGACCAATCGCGTGGCTTTAACCGAAGACTGGGGGCGGGGAATAGAGGACAAACACGGTGGCCACCATTTTCTTGTTAGGAGAACGGGCTCGTTCTCAAACGACACATCACTCATTGTGGCAGCTCCGTGTGTATCCCGAAAAATAGTTCGTCTGCCAAGGTAAAATTTTCATAAATGTAACGTTCGTAAGCCAAGAGGTTCATAAACCGAGGTCTCACTGTATTCAAATATATATTAGAATTTTCCAAATACATGTAACATCCGAGTTACGACCAGCGTGATTTACGACCACCCGTACGTACGACCACAACCCCCAGACCCTTTTTTTATTCTACGTCTGGCACCACAATGCGTACTACAATTTTGGCCAGCCAGCATATCACACACTCGCACAGCAAAATACTGTGTGACTACACTCAATACAGTAGTTATACAGTGCAGATACTGTCTTGGCAACATCTCCTGTAGTACTGTATATTGCTTTTTCCCCAAGCATGTGTGTCGGACGACCTATTCTGGCTGTTAGCAGGGAGAGCAATTTTACATTACAGGTAGTTATACAGGAATAAAAAAAATCGATAATATGAAATATAAAATGATAAAAACGACACGAAAAGGTAAGTATAACATTTTAAATGAACTTGTCATGATGCCAAAAGAAATGTTAAATAATTTTGTGTTTTCTGGATTTTGGATGGGAGAAAGGTGCGCATTTCTCCCCATTCAAAACAGTAGAGTTGGGCGACCATTAATTGACTCTGAGAAGGTGATTGCAACCACCAGGGAATGGCCAATTCCCGCTGGGACCTGATTGGCCAGAAGCTCAGGTGAAGCACCTCTAAAACCAGACTGAGCCAGTCACTTTGAGGAGGAAGAAGAGGGATTAAGGACAGCCTGGAGAGCAGTGTTACCTGTGGTCAGCCGAAAACTGATATCCACCGCGACTTCAAATAAAGCAAACTCACAATACCCTTCCTGCATCTGGCTGAGTGAACTTTTATCATCTTGCTGTCTCGTCGCACAACAATTGGTGGCAGTGGTGGGATCATTTCACCCTGCATGAAGAAGGTGGGATCGTTACGCCTTGCTGAAGTGGAGAAAGTGAAGGCAGTGGAGAAGATACCACCTCCCCAGACCAAGAAGCAATTGAGGTCATTTCTTGGGCTGATTGGTTGGTATATGAGGTTTATTCCACACTTTGCTACATTTGCTACAATCACCTCGACCATGGACAACAGCATGTGAACAAGCTTTTAGGGCCTTAAAGTTTTTCATCTGTCAAGTTCCTGTCCTGCAGAGTGTAGATTTTTCCAAGGAGTTTCTAGTCTAAGTGGATGCTTCGGATGTTGGTCTCGGCGCAGTTCTGGTACAGGGCAGTGCTGGAGAAGAGAGACCCATCCTGTTCCTGAGTAGGAAACTCTTTGAGAGGGAGAAGAAATAGTCCACCATTGAGAAGGAAGCCCTAGCCATCAAGTGGGAAATTGACTCACTCCGTTACTACCTTCTTGGACGGGAATTCAGATTACAGACTGATTATCAAGCCCTGAAGTGGATGCACTCCATTCAACACCAGAATGCGAAAATACTGCGGTGGTGTCTTGCCCTTCAACCATACCAGTTCAACATTGAGCATTGAAAAATATCAAGAAAAATGTCATGGCTGATTATTTGTCAAGAATGTCTGAACTCTGAGGAGAGGGTGTGAATGATGTCATGATGCCAAAAGAAATGTTAAATAATTTTGTGTTTTCTGGATTTTGGATGGGAGAAAGGTGCGCATTTTGCCCCATACAAAACAGTAGAGTTGGGCGACCACTAATTGACTCTGATAAGGTGATTGCATCCACCTGGGAATGGCCAATTGCCGCTGGGACCTGATTGGCCAGAAGCTCAGGTGAAGCACCTTTAAAACCAGACTGACCCAGTCACTTTGAGGAGGAAGAAGAGGGAGAAAGGACAGCCTGGAGAGCAGTATTACCTGTGGTCAGCCGAAAACTGATATCCACTGCGACTTCAAATAAAAAAAACTCACAATACCCTTCCTGCATCTGGCTGAGTGAACTTCTATCATCTTTCCACCTGCTTGCTGTCTTTCCGCACAACAGAACTGTTCAGCAAACAGTTTTGTATACATTACAGGTACAGTTATACAGTAATAAAAATCGATAATACAAAATACAAAATGATAAAAATGACACTAAAGTTATAAAATTATAAATGAACTGTAAACAGTTTGGTATATAATACCATTCAATCGAAAACGTTGCTTAAAAACAACAGATTGACATGGTATACTATCCTGTAGTATAAATCTCACGTCGGCCATTTTGAATGGATTTTGACTTAAGACTGTTTGACTTACAACCGTTTTGTTGGAACGGAACCCGGTCGTAACTCGGATGTTACCCGTATAGGGCGCACCGGACTATAAGGCGCACCTTCAATGAATGAAAAAAGAGATTGAGATCTTCCTCAAAACCACAAGAGAGCAAATTTAATTTTCTCACCTCCTCCAGGTGTTGATCTCGGATATTGTTTAGCTTCCTCCTGTGCTTCTCCCTCAGCAGTTCCAGCTCCTTCTCATGCTCGCGCTGCACTTCTTCCCGCACTTCCAGCAACAAATCGGAATGCTGCATGGAAAATGAATGAAGGTTATATTGAAAGTCCCGTGTCGGTGAAGGGACTTTGACGAAAGTACCTGTATGCGGTACTCTGCTAGCTGCTGTTCAGGACGTGGACCAATATGCTGCCTCCTCCTTTCTATGCCACTGACCTTTTAGCAACCATATTAAAAACACACCCCAATAAAATGAGAAAGATGTTATTTCCGAGCTCATTGAGGGTTTTTATTTTCAAAAGAAAAAAACTATTAAACACCTCCATTTTAAAAGAGTTGAGTTGCTCTTCTGGAAGTTTCTTTTTCTCTACTTGCACGTTTTCTTCTGACTCAGATTTCAGATGCTCAACGTCCACCTTATTTCGAGTCTCCAACGTGTCATGCCCCGCTGCCTTTTTCTCTTCAAGTGTAATTTGCAAATTTTTCAGCAAGGCTTCACGCTCCTCCCTGAACACACAAACATACACACACACACACACATGCAAATATAATAGCATACGGTGTATAAAATAGGCTGAATATATTACTTTCCTGTGTCTGTTTAGTCTTGTTCTTATTCCATGCAGCGTAAGAAACCTGAGATTCTCTTCTTTCAATAGAAAAAAAGAGTCAATTCCCAACTGATGTGTCTGGAGTTATCTGAGCTTGAAATGAGGGTGGCTGTCCAAAATACAATGCAATACATACATATTGGTTTATATAGTGCTTTAACAACAGTTGAAGCTGGAACAAATCGCTAACATGGAAAAATGGGAAATGCTACCCCCTTGTGGAAGGGAAAAACATCGCCAGAGGTCTGACCAATGCTTGATCGGCACCCCCTCCCCCGCAAGGTTGTGAACACTCATACAACCGGTGTCAAAGTCAAGGCCCGGGGGCCAAATCGGCCCCACGCATTGACTTTTTTCGGCCCGCAAAAGCAAATCAAGCATGTCAGTGTCATGATGCTCGCCAATGTTTGAACCAAAATTGAACACTGTCCTATGTAAACCACAATAACAGTCATTAATCTTGACTTCAGATTTGCATTTGAGAACTCACTTGCATGCCGCAACTGCTCCCATGCACCTTTGTGACCTCATCTCACGAAGCTTCTTTTCTCTCTCCATCAACGCAGAGTCTTTCAGTGCTGCAATTATCCCGTCGGACTCCGTGTTCAACTTGACCTCCTCTTCTTCCCTCTTGGACAGAAGATGCTGCTTCAGAGCTCTGAAAAGGCAGATAAGCAAAGTCAGAATTAAAAAAAATTAGCTTAAAGTTGACTTTTTTTCAAGAGAAATGTTTTTTTGTGATGTCATCATAAAAATGACATACAGTGACACAATGACACACTTAATTGGTTCCCAGAAAGTGTGTGCAAGGCGAAAAGTTGATCTTCCAAACAGTTATTTCCCATAAGAAACCATTAAAATGAGAATAATCCATTCCCAGGTGCCCATAAAACATAATTTTCAACAAAATAAGACTTAAATCTACACAAAATATACCTTATTTTATGTATATTAAATATGCTACTGGATTGTAATTAAAGAAATAAACTGTACTATATAATAATGTCGTTTTATTGACCTTTGTGATGGTCGTTGATGTTGTTGCCGCTTGATGATAGAGTGAAGTTGCTGTGCTTTCTCAGCGATAATACTCTCACTCAACCTGCTCGCTGATTTTCGGGAATCCAAATCAACATCAAGTTTTTCAATCTCTTCTATTGCCTGAGACCGTTGCATAGCCAACACAGAAACACTCTTAGCCACACGTAGCAATGGTCGACTTAGCGTACTGGTACTGGGACGCTATATCACACAAATGCACACCTCGTTCCTGTTTTCCGATGATCTCCTCCTTCTGCTCGACCATCATTCTCTTTTGTGTCGTCTTCGGCTTAACACTTAGCCTGCGGCGGGGTCTTTTTCGGTCCCATAGTAGCAAAAGTACTCCACTCAATTACAAGCCATGTCTGCACTCAAAGAAAGTGGGTGTGGAAAACTAGTCCGCCAGCCACCGTGGCGCTGTTCGACCGTGTGATTTGGTGCTCTTCCACCGAAAAGCAGTTCGTCATCCAACACTATATGGTTGCGAATTTAATGTTCGTGAGGCGAAAGGTTCAGAAGCTAAAACCTTCGTAAGATGAGGTCTCACTGTATTGCTTTGAAAAGCTCTCCAAATTGTTTTTTTTTGCTCAACAATAACACCCAAATTTTTAAAACTGTGCGAAGTGATCAATAAAGGCGACAATAAAAGTTGTGAAAATGTCGCGCCCTCTCATACTCGGAAGTCCAGTACCTGAGTTTCTCGTTGCTCTCTTCCGTCAGCTTTTCTTCCTCCAGTTCTTGGCCTCTCAGCTGGGCTTGGAGGAGACACTTTCTTCGCTCCTTCTCCTGCATGAATCGAACCTTCTCTGACTCCTCGTCTCTCTTTAAATCCTCGATGAAGAGAGATATTCTCTTCTCCTTCTCTCTTTTCAAATGTTCCTTCTCTTCTTCTTCTTCTCTTCTCATCGTCTCCTGAAGATCAAATGCTCTTTTTTGGTTCTCCCCCATTATTTGCTCTTTGCAGTTCTCCACCACCCATACGGCATCTCCGCTTTTTCCGTCCTGCTCCTCACTCCTTTCATTTACGCTCTTTTTTTCTTCAGTTTCCCTTCCCTCATTTTCTTCTTCTTCTTTCTTCTCATTTTTCCCGATTACAAAGTCGTCTTCCAACGGGCTGCCAGAACTCCGCACGGCAGTTTCCACTTCGTTGATTTGGGCGTTGGAAATTGGGCACAGTCGACGTGTCGATGTTTCAGGCTTGTGCAGAGTCGGAGCTGAGGGGAGACCAGCTTCTCTTGGCACACCTGATTGGTGGAGCACCAGGAAATCGACTTTTGGAGATGTGGCTTTGTTTTCGTCTGCCATTTGCCTTTGGAGAAAGCGCATTTTAAAAATAAGTTAATTTCTGAAAATGATTCACAGTCATTATTTGTGATGTGCTTGACTGTGCACCTCGTCATACACTCACTTCTTCATCTCAGCTTCCGTATCTTCCTCATCCTCAATATTCTCCAATGGACTCACAGAGCCAGACAGATCATTCAGGTCCAAAACTTTTTCCGACATCTTTGCGAGACAAATTAAAAAAAAAAAACAGTTTATGCACAGGTTTCTAGCTTTTAAAGGCTTTCTGATTCTAATATTGAGTTTGAGGACTACATAAACATTCAATGGAGTGAAAGAAACCAAAGTTATATGGGTCGGGAGTTATCTGAGCTTGAAATGGGGGTGGCTATACAAAAAAGAGAAACAAAAGTAATGGGGAAGGTATGTTGACTTTCTTCATCCTCTTTGTATTAGCTTTCCCACACAAAAACAATTATTAACTCATTCACTGCCAATCAATTTCTCCACTGCGAGACTAATAAAGGCAAATCCAATCCAATCCAATCCAATGTGCAAAAATGTTTCCACTCCCCTGACAGGGTTTTTTTTGTCATTATCACTCAAATTCCAGGACCTACAGAATAATACAGTTTTAGGACTGCAGAAACATTCAATGCAGCGTAAGAAACATTAGATTCTGTTCTTTCATCAGAAAAAAGAGCTAATTCCTAAGTTATATGGATCAGGAGTTATCTGATCTTCAAATGGGGGCGGCCATACAAAAAAGATTAATAAAAATAATGGTGAAGGTATGAAGAATTTCTTCATCCTTTTTGTATTAGCTTTCCCTCAAACGCACACAAAAATAACTCATTCACTGCCACACGATGTGCAAAAATGTGTCCACTCCAGTGCCAGGGTTTTTGTCACTATCACTCGAATTCCAGGACACAAAGAATATTGTGTTATAGGACGACATAAACATTCAATGCAGCGTAGGAAACCTTAGATTCTCTTCTTTCATTTCATTTGTTTTTCTACTTTCATTCCTTCCATCAGTTTGCTGCTGTGAAATGTACATTTCTCCACTGCGAGACTAATAAAGGCAAATCCAGTCTCATCCAATCCATTAGAAAAAAAGAGTTAATTCCTAAGTCATATGGGTCTGGAATTGTCTGAGCTTGAAATGAGGGCGACAATACAAAAAAACATCTCTCTCATCTCATCTCATTTTCCGTACCGCTTATTCCTCATTAGGGTCGCGGGGGTTGCTGGAGCCTATCTCAGCTGTCTTCGGGCACGAGGCGGGGGACACCCTGAATTGGTTGCCAGCCAATCGCAGGGCACACAAAGACATACAACAGTCACTCTCACACTCACACCTAGGGACAATTTGGAATGGTCAATCCAATCTGCCTGACATGCATGTTTTTGGAGTGTGGGAGGAAACCGGAGGACCCGGAGAAAACCCACGCGGGTCCGGGGAGAACATGCAAACTCCACACAGGGAGGCCGGACCGGGACGCGAACCAGCGACCTCTGCACTGTGTACTGTATGTGTGTGTTTTTATATATATTGGCGGCTGGATAGCTCAGTTGATAAGGCATTGGTTTGGCATGTGGGAGACGAGGGTTCGAATCCCACTTGTGGCAGAGAAAATGAGCACAATGACATCATCCAGTGTGGGTCCTTGGGCAAGACCCTTCACGCTAATGCCTACCTCATACAATGATGAGAGACAATAAATGGAATGACATGCCGGCTCAGACGTCGCCCGGCCAAACAAGGTCTGCGTCGGGTGCTGGGGAACCAGAGCACCTTGATGAAAAATGGGCTACTGGAACAAAGCGGAGATGGACGAGATGCGATAACATGGCTCTGTTGGAATGCTACCACTCAAGCAACCCTAGTAGAGGGGTTACATGCGGAGATGGGGGCTGAATGGTTACTTCGAAACCCACAGTCATGGTTGACCACGAAACAACTAGTTAGCTCATTGTTCCAATATCCACAAACGGCAATTGCTATCACAACTTGAGATTGATGAGGTACAACACAAATTCCGAGGTGAAGGGCCCCAGGCTGCCACATCAGAGGAAGAGGTTCAACCAGAGATTGGGAGGCAAGCCCCAATGAATGATGAGATTGGGAAGCCAGCCCCAATGAATGAAATGCTGAGTGAAGCAGCAACTGACCTGAGAAATAAGGTCATGGCAAGAATGAAAACTGGGCAACGAAGAAACCGACTATGTGAAGTACGGCTATGTGAAGTACCACCTGAAAGTCTCATGGAAACTGTGAATGCAGCACGGAGAACGATCCCGACCGGAACGATCACGGAAACCAATGAGCTGATATACGCCTCAGCATCAGTGATCCTAGAGATGCTTGGCTACAAGAGCAACCATGGGAAAAGACGGTTGGAATGGTGTGAATAAAAGGCCAATACCCAAGAGGTACATGCAGATAACCATACCTGAAGCACTCGAAACTGCCAAACAAAGGCACCAGGCCTTGTCCAGTCGCCTAAAGAGGTACACGAAAGAGAATGAGGCCAGAAGAATAAACAGGTTGTTCGCAACACAACCTGCGAAAGTGTACGCTCAGTGGCACCCAGGATGGCTAACCGAAGGGCGAACAATCCTGATCATGAAGGATTCCTCAAAGGGTGCAGTTCCTTCCAACTATCGGCCGATAACCTGTCTCTCCACAACATGGAAGCTCATGTCAGGCATCATTGCGGCTAAGATAAGTAGACACATGGATCAATACATGAGCAAAGCACAGAAAGGCATTAGTAGAGATACTAGAGGTGCCAAACATCAGCTGCTGGTTGACAGAACAGTCGCACAAGCAGGTCCCGACATACCAACCTGTGCACAGCCTGGATTGATTACAAGAAACCATATGACTTGATGCCAATCACATGGATCACTGAATGCTTGGAGTTGTATAAGGTCAACAGGACCCTGAGAGCCTTCGTTGCAAACTCAATGAGGATGTGGAAAACCACACTTGAAGCCAATGGCAAGCCACTAACGCAAGTGTCCATCAAATGTGGCATATACCAAGGTGACGCACTCTCCCCACTGCTGTTCTGCATAGGACTGAACCCCCTCAGCCAGATAATCGCCAAGACAGGCTATGGATACCGCCTCAGGAATGGAGCTACGATCAGTCACCTCCTCTACATGGATGACATAAAGCTGTATGCTAAGAGCGAAAGGGACATAGACTCCATGATCCACACAACCAGGATCTACAGCAGTGATATCGGAATGTCATTCGGGCTGGAGAAATGTAGTCGGATGGTGACTAAGAGGGGCATGGTAGTCCACACTGAAGGGGTCTCACTCCCTGAAGGAACAATAGCAGACATTGAAAACAGCTACAAGTACCTTGGTATACCACAGGCCAATGGCAACCTCGAACTAGCAACAAGGAAAGCGGCTACGACCAAATACCTCCAGCGGGTGAGGCAAGTCCTCAAAAGCCAGCTCAATGGCAAGAACAAGACCCGGGCAATAAACAGATATGCCCTGCCAGTGATCAGATACCCTGTAGGAATAATAAGGTGGCCAAAGGAAGAGTCAGACCACGGATGTTAAGACCCGAAAACTCCTCACCATGCATGGAGGGTTCCATCCCAAGTCCAGCACCCTGAGACTGTACACACGCCGTAAGGAAGGAGGCCGGGGACTAGTGAGTGTGAGAGCCACTGTCCAGGATGAAACATCCAAGCTCCATGAATACATCAAAGAGAAGGCTCCAACGGATGATGTACTCAGAGAATGTCTCAGACAATGGGGAACAGAGGATGAGGTGCTGGAAGAGGGACAATCATGGGAGGAAAAGCCCCTACACGGGATGTACCACCGAACCATAGCAGAAGTGGCTGATCTCAAGAAGTCCTATCAGTGGCTAGAGAGGGCTGGCCTAAAGGACAGCACAGAGGCACTCATCCTGGCTGCCCAAGAGCAGGCCCTGAACACCAGAGCCATAGGGGCAGGGATATACCACACCAGACAAGACCCAAGGTGTAGGTTGTCAAGCGGCACCTGAGACAATCCAACACATAACTGCAGGGTGTAAGATGCTGGCAGGGAAAGCCTACATGGAGCGCCATAACCAGGTGGCTGGCATAGTCTATCGAAACATCTGTGCGGAGTATGGACTGGAAACCTCAAGGTCAAAATGGGAAACACCTCCCAAAGTAGTAGAGAATGCCCGAGCAAAGATCCTATGGGACTTCCAGATACAGACTGACAAGATGATAATGGCCAACCAACCAGATATCGTGGTCATAGATAAAGGGGAAAGGAAAGCCGTTGTCATGGATGTAGCGGTCCCGAGTGATGGAAACATCAGAAAGAAGGAACATGAGAAAATCGAGAAATGCCAAGGGCTCAGAGAGGAGCTGGAGAGAGCCTGGAAGGTAAAGGTGACAGTCGTGCCTGTGGTGGTCGGAGCACTCGGGGCAGTGACCCCCAAACTCGACGAGTGGTTGCAACAGATCCCGGGAACAACTTCGGATATCTCGGTCTAGAAAAGTGCAGTGCTGGGGACAGAACGGATACTGCGCAGAACCCTCAAGCTTCCTGGCCTCTGGTAGAGGTCCCGAGCTAAAATGGGGAACAGACACCACCCATGAGGGGTGAGACGAGGATTTTTTTTATAGCGGCTGGATAGCTCAGTTGATAAGGCATCGGTTTGGCATATGGGAGACGAGGGTTCGAATCCCACTTGGGGCAGAGAAAATGAGCATAAAAACATCATCCAGTGTGGGTCCTTGGGCAAGACCCTTCACGGTAATGCCTACCTTATACAATGATGAGAGACAATAAATGGAATGACATGCCGGCTCAGACGTCGCCCGGCCAAACAAGGTCTGCGTCGGGTGCTGGGGAACCAGAGCACCTTGATGAAAAATGGGCTACTGGAACAAAGCGGAGATGGACGAGATGCGATAACATGGCTCTGTTGGAATGCTACTACTCAAGCAACCCTAGTAGAGGGGTTACATGCGGAGATGGGGGCTGAATGGTTACTTCGAAACCCACAGTCATGGTTGACCACGAAACAACTAGTTAGCTCATTGTTCCAATATCCACAAACGGCAATTGCTATCACAACTTGAGATTGATGAGGTACAACACAAATTCCGAGGTGAAGGGCCCCAGGCTGCCACATCAGAGGAAGAGGTTCAACCAGAGATTGGGAGGCAAGCCCCAATGAATGATGAGATTGGGAAGCCAGCCCCAATGAATGAAATGCTGAGTGAAGCAGCAACTGACCTGAGAAATAAGGTCATGGCAAGAATGAAAACTGGGCAACGAAGACACCGATTACAATGGCGATGTGAAGTACCACCTGAAAGTCTCATGGAAACTGTGAATGCAGCACTGAGAACGATCCCGACCGGAACGATCACGGAAACCAATGAGCTGATATACGCCTCAGCATCAGTGATCCTAGAGATGCTTGGCTACAAGAGCAACCATGAGAGCAACCACTACCCACCATGGAAAAGACGGTTGGAATGGTGTGAATAAAAGGCCAATACCCAAGAGGTACATGCAGATAACCATACCTGAAGCACTCGAAACTGCCAAACAAAGGCACCAGGCCTTGTCCAGTCGCCTAAAGAGGTACACGAAAGAGAATGAGGCCAGAAGAATAAACAGGTTGTTCGCAACACAACCTGCGAAAGTGTACGCTCAGTGGCAGGGTTCTAACAGCAGAGCAGACCCTCCAAGGCGGGAAACTGAATGATACTGGAAAGGCATATGGGAGAAGGAGGTCGCACATAACAGCAGTGCACAATGGCTGGTGACTCTGAAAGAGGAGCACAGCAACCTCCCTGAACAGAACCCAGTTACCATCACAGCGGCAGATATACAAGGAAGAGCAATTTCTCAGGTATGAAAAACTGGACGGCACCAGGCCCGGATATGGTCCACACCTACTGGCTAAAGAAACTCACAGCTCTCCACGGGCGCCTAGCAGCACAAATGAACCAGTTGCTGATGGATGGAACTCACCCAGGATGGCTAACCGAAGGGCGAAAAATCCTGATCATGAAGGATTCCTCAAAGGGTGCAGTTCCTTCCAACTATCGGCCGATAACCTGTCTCTCCACAACATGGAAGCTCATGTCAGGCATCATTGCGGCTAAGATAAGTAGACACATGTATCAATACATGAGCAAAGCACAGAAAGGCATTAGTAGAGATACTAGAGGTGCCAAACATCAGCTGCTGGTTGACAGAACAGTCGCACAAGCAGGTCCCGACATACCAACCTGTGCACAGCCTGGATTGATAACAAGAAACCATATGACTCGATGCCAATCACATGGATCACTGAATGCTTGGAGTTGTATAAGGTCAACAGGACCCTGAGAGCCTTCGTTGCAAACTCAATGAGGATGCGGAAAACCACACTTGAAGCCAATGGCAAGCCACTAACGCAAGTGTCCATCAAATGTGGCATATACCAAGGTGACGCACTCTCCCCACTGCTGTTCTGCATAGGACTGAACCCCCTCAGCCAGATAATCGCCAAGACAGGCTATGGATACCGCCTCAGGAATGGAGCTACGATCAGTCACCTCCTCTACATGGATGACATAAAGCTGTATGCTAAGAGCGAAAGGGACATAGACTCCATGATCCACACAACCAGGATCTACAGCAGTGATATCGGAATGTCATTTGGGCTGGAGAAATGTAGTCGGATGGTGACTAAGAGGGGCATGGTAGTCCACACTGAAGGGGTCTCACTCCCTGAAGGAACAATAGCAGACATTGAAAACAGCTACAAGTACCTTGGTATACCACAGGCCAATGGCAACCTCGAACTAGCAACAAGGAAAGCGGCTACGACCAAATACCTCCAGCGGGTGAGGCAAGTCCTCAAAAGCCAGCTCAATGGCAAGAACAAGACCCGGGCAATAAACAGATATGCCCTGCCAGTGATCAGATACCCTGTAGGAATAATAAGGTGGCCAAAGGAAGAGTCAGACCACGGATGTTAAGACCCGAAAACTCCTCACCATGCATGGAGGGTTCCATCCCAAGTCCAGCACCCTGAGACTGTACACACGCCGTAAGGAAGGAGGCCGGGGACTAGTGAGTGTGAGAGCCACTGTCCAGGATGAAACATCCAAGCTCCATGAATACATCAAAGAGAAGGCTCCAACGGATGATGTACTCAGAGAATGTCTCAGACAATGGGGAACAGAGGATGAGGTGCTGGAAGAGGGACAATCATGGGAGGAAAAGCCCCTACACGGGATGTACCACCGAACCATAGCAGAAGTGGCTGATCTCAAGAAGTCCTATCAATGGCTAGAGAGGGCTGGCCTAAAGGACAGCACAGAGGCACTCATCCTGGCTGCCCAAGAGCAGGCCCTGAACACCAGAGCCATAGGGGCAGGGATATACCACACCAGACAAGACCCAAGGTGTAGGTTGTCAAGCGGCACCTGAGACAATCCAACACATAACTGCAGGGTGTAAGATGCTGGCAGGGAAAGTCTACATGGAGCGCCATAACCAGGTGGCTGGCATAGTCTATCGAAACATCTGTGCGGAGTATGGACTGGAAACCTCAAGGTCAAAATGGGAAACACCTCCCAAAGTAGTAGAGAATGCCCGAGCAAAGATCCTATGGGACTTCCAGATACAGACTGACAAGATGGTAATGGCCAACCAACCAGATATCGTGGTCATAGATAAAGGGGAAAGGAAAGCCGTTGTCATGGATGTAGCGGTCCCGAGTGATGGAAACATCAGAAAGAAGGAACATGAGAAAATCGAGAAATACAAAGGGCTCAGAGAGGAGCTGGAGAGAGCCTGGAAGGTAAAGGTGACAGTTGTGCCTGTGGTGGTCGGAGGACTCGGCAGTGACCCCCAAAGTCGACGAGTGGTTTCAACAGATCCCGGGAACAACATCGGATATCTCGGTCTAGAAAAGTGCAGTGCTGGGGACAGAACGGATACTGCGCAGAACCCTCAAGCTTCCTGGCCTCTGGTAGAGGTCCCGAGCTAAAATGGGGAACAGACACCACCCATGAGGGGTGAGACGAGGATTTTTTTTTTATATATATACAGTGAGACCTCAACTTACGAACTTAATTGGTTCCCAGACAGAGTGTGTAAGGCGAAAAGCGAAAAAAAAAATTCCCATAGGAATTCCCATAACTATTAAAATGGGAATAATCAGTTCCCGGGTTTCCATAAAATATACTTTTAAACTAAATAAGCCTTAAAACTACACACAACATACCTTATTCTATGTATAATAAATGTGCTATTGTAATGAAAGAAATACACTGCATTGTATCATAAAGTCACTTTATTTACATTTGTGATGGTCATTTATGGCTTGATGGAATGGTGTTGGAGGTCGAAGGTCAAAGGGAATTGCTGTTTGGCAAGAGAGGCGCATTACATGACGACTGTAATTAAAGAAATAAACTGTGCTGTAAAATAAAGTTTTATTTACCTTTTTGATTGTCGTTCCATCAACCTTCCATAAGGACTGTTGGTAACTTAACCTTTGGTGCTGTTCGGTCGTGTGCTTCCGCCGAAGATCACTCCGCCAGCCGTGGTGGGTGTGTATTATGAAAATAGTGCTTATTATAAGGTTTAATTTTCATAAATTTGACGTTTGTAAGACAAAAAGTTTGTAAGTTGAGGTGTTTGTAATTTGAGGTCACACTGTATATATATATTTTTTTCTTTTGACTTCAAGACGGCGCCGCGAGAGTGGCTGCCTTTCCAGCAGCTCATGTATTTTGTTTTTCTACTTTCATTCCTTTTATCACTTTGACGCTGTGAAATGTAAATTTCTCCACTGCGAGACTAATAAAGGCAAATCCAATCCAATCAGCACCCTCGCAAGAAAAAAAAACCTGAAGAAATTCGGGAACGGCATTTCACGTCGCGGTTTTCAATTCCCGAATAAATTCTGGAATGGCAGCGAATGAGTTAATGGCACGGCATGCTTACAACCAATCGCTACGTGGAAGGCTAAGCTAACAACAAGTCACATGAGCAGACAGTACACAGAGAGTGAACAGCAAACCCTACCTCTGGAGGAAGGGGGGATTGATTATTCACACTGTCCATCTCTTGGTCGCAAGCCGCATTGACAACAGCCACTTTTGCTTTCGTCTTGCCGTACTGGTCAGATGGAGTTGTTGCCATCTCCACAATCTCCATGACCTCCTCATTCACAGATGTTGATTGAGCCTTTTGGGCATGGGATTGGTCTTTCAACTCTTTTCTGTGATGCATTCGTCCATCTTCACTGGCGAGACAACTCTCCAACACCTCATCTTCGTCCTCCGTCAGCTTCCTCTGGCTCAAAGAGCATCGCTCCAAATCTCCATGACTGTCAACATCCTCTTCTCCATCTTGTCCGCCATTATCATCTGCTGTACTCTTATACATAACCCCCTCAGTCTTTTTTGCGTCATTATTTGAGAAAACCTTGAACATATCATTGTCTTCTTCTTTCTCCTGGACAACTTCTTCTATCACCTCCGCACACTCCATCTTCTCCTCGTCCGAGATATCCACATGATGGACTCTGCCATTTTTGTCACATGTGTTGTCCAAAATGTCCTCCTCTACTAAACCTCCAAAATCTCCTTTGCCTTTCTTGTCACTCTCATCATCACTGGTTTCTTTCTGCTCATTTTCCAGACTCCTGCGACCGCCTCCCTTCCCGTCGTGAACATCGCCACCATCCCCCGTTTTTTCTCGACTATTCTTTTCCTCATCGTTTTCTTGGGATTCTTTGTCCTCGCCCTCCTTTCGAACAGATAATCGGCGACCTCTCAAAGAGTACTTGTGTAAACAGTCCATCCATTCCAAACATAAAAAGAGGAAAAGTAGAAAGGGGGGGAAGCAGGCAGACAAAGACAAGTCAGATCATTTGAACACACGTGCAAAAGTCAGGGCGGTCAGTGACAATCTTGACAAATACATGCAGGACTGACAGACGGTGTTAAGTAAGTAATTACACATGACAAAATACACAACAACAACAAAAATTGTAAGTGGAAGCTAAATGTATAGATATGTATAATTTTGGCCTATTGAGTACATTTTCAAATGAGCCGTGGCTATGACCAAAATAAATTAAAAAAAATACACAAAAAAAATCACAAGTAGTCAGGTTTTCGTCTATACTACAGAAGGCTGTTCGAAAAGCAATTTGTTCGAAATTCAAAACAATTTTATTCGCCCGTGATTAGGGGCTAATGTACAATGCAGGAATAACAAAAAACAGCCAGAGAGAGATACAGAGAGAGAGAGAGAGCTCAATAGCTAGATAGATAGATGAAGGCTATCTAGATGAATAGCTAGCTAGCTATCCAGAGAGATAAAGAGATATAGAGAAAGAGAGAGAGCTCAATAGCTAGATAGATAGATGAAAGCTAGCTAGGTAGATAGCTAGACAGAGAGATAGAGATAGATGCAGATAGAGAAAGGGAGATAGACAGATAGATGAAAGCTAGTTAGGTGGATAGCTATCTAGCTAGACAGAGAGATAGAGATGGATACATACAGATAGAGAGATAGACAGATAGATGAAAGCTAGCTAGGTGGATAGCGAGTTAGCTAGCGAGCTAGACAGAGAGATAGATCAAGAGATAGATAGATACAGATAGAAATATACAGATATATATATATATATATATATATATATATATATATATATATATATATATATATATATATATATATATATATATATATATATATTCGAGAGAGAACTCGATTGCTAGGTAGCTAGATAGATGAAAGCCAGCTAGTTGGATAGGTAGCCAGCTAGCTAGACAGTTAGAGATAGACAGGTACACATACACACACAAGTCAAGCTTGATTGTTCGTTGTATTGTCTTTGTGCTTCCTACTGTCTTTGTTATTAATTGATTGTTTGATTCCGTCTTTGTTGTTGTGCAGTGAGCCCTTGTTTTATCGCGGGAGATAAGTTCCAAAAATAGCCCGCGATAGGTGAAATCCGCGAAATAGTGAGATTTATTTTTTAATGTTATTTTAAATTGCAATACTGTACTGCAGAATAAAACAAAATAATAAAACCTCTTTTCAGGCCCAAAATGTGTTTAAAAAATAGAAATATTTTCTTTGACATTGTGGGTTTTGTGACTGAGAAAAATTGCAAACGTAAATTTGGCAGAATGTACAGAAACGAAAACCGTTGGTGTAGACTAGAGGGTTGAGAAAATGACCTCCATTACCCGTATTTTTATTCGCTTAGACTACCAAGTCAGTAGATGGCGTTACACTCCTGTGAATGGAACTGATAGGACTATTTATATATGCACATTGTAAAACATTCAATGTTTATTATAAACAACGCATTTATGTGTCTAAGTTTAGTCTACGTATATATATATATATATATATATATATATATATATATATATATATATATATATATATATATATATATATATATATATATATATATATATATATATATATATATATATATATACAGTAAAGTCTCGTTATACCGACATTCTCGGGAGTCGGAAAAAATATCGATATAACCGGACTATCGATATATCAGATCCTGCAGCATGTAAATTTTCTCCTTGCGTTCATAGAAATAGTATCGTAATAAGCAGTACTAGCGATATAACCGATATCTATATAACAAGACTTTACTATATATATACAGTAAAGTCTCGTTATATCGATATTGTTTATATTGATAATACTGCTTATTACGACACTATTTTCATTTCCCGTGCACATTTCTATTCTTTTTATGTATAATTAGTTCCGTTTAGTACGATTCGTGGTTTTTACGATAACCCGGTTCCTACGGTGCTCTTTTTCATCTCCCGCCGGCCATTTTGCTATGTTTATATCGATACACGCCATCGGTCGCGCCATTGATCGACTTGGTCACGTGACCTGGTCACGTGAGTTTGTTACGTGACCAGCTCCCGTGTAGCGGAGCCATTTTCATTTTCAGACGCTAGCTCGTGTGTAGCAGACAAGATTGAAGTGTTTGTGTTAAAAGGTAAAAATGGGAAGCAGAAGAAGATTGATGACTTTTTTAAATTGCATACATAATACAGTAAGATGTACGCGTTGCAGTTTCCCTGTTGTGTTATGTACATGCCCACTGTACTGTATATGAATGCAATTGTTTTTTGCAACAATGTTTCTTGTTTTGTCTGCTGAAGCGTGATGATTTTGAAAATTACCATACATTCCATACTGTGTATTAAAGGACAACCGATGTCACTTTTTATTCAATTGCAAAACACCAATAAAAATGACTTCACGACAAGACGTCTTGCATTGCTTGTGAATCCAAACAATGGCTTCAGATTTGGATAATATGCTTTCTTGTTACACATCCAGTTATGAATATGATTCAAATACACTGTAGTTCTGAGGAGGAAAGGATACATGTTTGCAATCGATTAAAGAATTATATGTGCCATTTTGAGGCAACATTGGGGGAACATCTCTGACCCGAAAAAAAGAGGCACGAAAAGGCGAGCTCATGGCCAGCTCCGTTTCTTATATGGCGCTTGGATGCCCTCTTTTGGCGGCTTTTGTTAATGCAGTTCGGCGCAGGACGGATATATCGACAGTACGGTTATATCGCTATTTTTTGTAACTCCGGAGAATATCGATATAACGAGACTTTACTGTGTATATATATATATATATATTGTGATATCATGAGAGGCTAGCTCTCAGCGGGACGGGACAAGAAGTGCAATGGACGACAGGTTTGGATAAAAAAAAAAGGTTTTAATCAAGGGTTCCAGGGGGAATTTCTCCACTGTGAGACTAATAAAGGCATATCCAATCCAATCCAATCAACAAAGGTTTGAATAGTGTCTCTTCCAATACTATCAAAATAAAGTCTCTTCTGATACTTAAATCTAAATAAAGTCTCTTCTGCTACTTAAATCCAAAGAAAGTCTCTTCTGAGGTAAAACTGAAGACGGAGTTCTTTACAAGACTCTCTAGGCCTCACCCCTCTTGACGTCCTCGTCATGTAGCCTAGCCACCTTAGCTAGGTTCAAATCCAGTGTCCAGTCGTGTGGTCCCAACTGGCAATGAGTTCCACGCAGCAATCAACTTCTCCACAGAGCACAGCAATCGAGCTTGTCTTTCCCCAAGCTGCACACTCAGAGGCTCTCTGCCTTAAGAGCCCTGCTTTCCAATCAAGCCCCGATCAGCTGCAGGTGTGTGGGTTTAATTGCTGCCTTCCACCTGGTGGGGCCAAGACTCTCTCTGGGTGGAGCCATCTTAGGGGGATGTATTTGCCCTCCAGGACACAGCCTCTCGTGACATCACACATCCCCCCCCCCTTGAGACCGACGTCCTTGGCGGGGTGAAGGATGCGAAACAGGCCAGGAAGGCCTCCCTTCGGGAGAGGGCATCCGCATTGCCTTGGCGCTTGCCAGCCCTGTGGACAACAGAGAAGTTAAAGGCCTGCAGGCTCAAGAACCACCTGGTTACTCTGCTGTTGGTCTCCTTGTTCCTGGCCATCCATTGGAGAGGAGCATGATCAGAGACCACTGTGAAGCGTCTTCCCAGGAGATAGAAGCGCAATGACTCCAGCGCCCATGTAATGGCAAGGCACTCCTTCTCTACAGTGGAATAATTCTTTTCCCTGGGCAACAGCTTCCTGCTAAGGTACAGGATGGGATGTTCCTCTCCTCCATGTACTTGCGAGAGTACAGCCCCCAGACCAATTTCCGATGCATCCGCTTGCACCATGAAGTCCTTGCTGAAGTCTGATGCCACCAGGATCGGACTGGAACATAGCGCCTGTTTTAGATTGGCGAAGGCCATTTCGACCTCTGGGCTCCATTTTACCAATCGGGAGTGTTTTTTGGTCGTCAATTCCGTCATGGGGGCTGCTATAGTAGCAAAGTCAGCGATAAAGCGTCTATAGTAGCCAGCCATGCCTAAGAACGACCTCACCTGCTTCTTGGTAAGGGGTTGGGGCCAATCTTGTATAGCCCGTAGTTTTGCTTCTTGAGGCTTCACCAGCCCCCGTCCTATAGTGTAGCCCAGGTAGTTGGTCTCGCCAAATGCCAACCTGCACTTTTTTGGGTTTGCTGTGAGACCTGCTTTTCTGATGGAGTCAATCACAGCTTGCACTCGGGGTAAGTGACTCTCCCAGTCGGGACTCTGTATGACGACATCATCTAAGTATCCTGCTGCGTACCTCTTGTGGGGGGTGAGAATCCGGTCCATTAGGCGCTGAAACGTGGCGGGTGCTCCATGGAGACCAAACGGGAGCCTGGTGTATTGGTAGAGCCCCTCAGGTGTGGCGAAGGCTGTCTTCTCCTTTGATGCCGGGGTCAGGGGCACCTGCCAATAACCCTTTGTGAGGTCGAGAGTGGTGATGAAGCGTGCCTGTCCCAGGGAGTCAATAAGGTCATCAACACGAGGCATCGGTACGCATCAGACACCTCATTCAACTTCCGATAGTCGTTGCAGAATCGTATTGACCCGTCTGGCTTGGGAACCAACACGATCGGACTTGCCCAGGCACTTTGCGACTCCTCAATCACTCCAAGTTCCAGCATCTTCCGTATCTCCTTCTGAATAGCTGCCTTACGGGCCTCCGGCACCCGATATGGACGTTGGTGGACTGTTTTTCCAGGTGTGGTGCGTATCTCGTGTTGCACCACGTCCGTGTGTCCAGGTATGGAGGAGAAGACGTCTTGGTTACGCTCAACCAATTCGAGGGTCATTTGGCGTTGGTGTGGGGACAAATTTGGACCCGTCTGGACGTCTTCTCTGGCCGGTTCCTTCGCCTCGCTGGGGGGTAGGCAACTAAACAGCGCCTCTCTGGCATGCCATTTCTTTAGGAGGTTAACGTGATAAATCTGCTCAGGTTTCCTCTTACCAGGTTGCCTCACCTTGTAGTTCACCTCCCCCACGCGTTCGATGACCTTAAAGGGCCCCTGCCAGGATGCCAGGAACTTGCACTCCACGGTTGGTACCAAGACCAGCACTCTGTCCCCTGGCTTGAACTCTCGAGGCTGGGCAGGTCTATTGTAGGAGGCTTGCTGCTGTCGTTGGGCCGCTTCCATGTGTTCTCGCACTATGATAGATGGCCTTCATCCTTTCCCGCATGTCCCCCACATGCTCGATGAGGGTACGTTGTCGGCACGGCTACTCTTCCCAAGCCTCTTTGGCGATATCCGGCAGTCCCCGGGGTCTGTAAGAGTACAACAACTCAAAGGGTGAGGAACCGGTAGAAGACTGTGGTACCTCCCTCACGGCAAATAGCAAGTATGGGAGCAGTTGATCCCAGTTTCGGCCATCTTCTTTGATAACTTTCCTCATCATGGCCTTGAGTGTTTTGTTGAATCGCTCTACCAATCCATCTGTCTGTGGGTGGTAGATGGAGGTTCTCAGCTGCTTGACCTTGAGCAGGGCACACAGGTCCTTCATGACCTTGGACATAAAGGGGGTTCCCTGGTCGGTCAGTATCTCCTTTGGGATCCCTACCCGGCTGGCGAGAGCAAACAGTTCCTTTGCGATCTGCTTTGTGGTAGCCTTTCTGAGGGGGACAGCTTCTGGGAAACGGGTGGCATAATCCATCATTACTAAAATATACTGGTGTCCCCTCGCACTTTTTGGTAGGGGTCCGACTATGTCCAGCCCAAGCCTCTGAAAAGGGGTCTCAATGATGGGTAAGGGAATTAGCGGGTTTCTGTATGTGGGCTTGGGCGCCACCTGTTGGCACTCGGGGCAAGAACGACAATAGTTCTCGACATCCTTGTGTACCCCTGGCCAGAAGAACCGTTGCAAGATTCTCTCTTTTGTCTTTTCCACCCCTAGGTGTCCCCCTAGCAGGTGTGTGTGTGCCAAGTCCAGTACTGTAGCTTGGTGTGGTTGTGGTACAAGAAGTAGTTCTCGTACTTCATCATTTTGCTTCGTAACCTGGTATAATAGCCCCCGATCAACCGCAAAATGGGGGTATGTGGGGCTTGTCCTTTCCCCCAATACTACACCCTCTAAAACCTGCACATTCTTCATGGCGTTGGCAAGGGTAGGATCCTGTAACCGGGCTGTACCATACCGGCCTGTTAGAGGAAGCAGCTTCTGGGTCCCTGGGTTCTCATCGCCACTGGAAGCCGGGAGATTTTCTGGCGCTGGAGTTTCCTCGGCGGTCTCTGGGCCAGACTCCGTCTTCGGTGGTGCATTTGCTGTCCCTAGGAGGGCACAGGCTGGGGAGAGTGAATTAGAGGGGTAGGCTTGACTATTCACTGCACGCGTCTTACCTCTCCCCTTCCGAGGTAGTCGGGCCAGTCTTTCCTGTGTTTCTCTCCACAGGGGGTGAAAGGCCGGGCAGTCGCGTCCAATCAGGAGGGGGACAGGGAGAGAGTCAACCACACCATCTACCGTGCGGATGATTCTCTTGGTTGTGGTCATGGTGAGTTCCGTAGTGTGGTACTCTCTGGTGTCTCCGTGGACGCAGGAGACTGGAAGGGTTTTCTCTGGAGATAACCTGGTTGGATCGACCAGCGTTTGGCGCACCAAGGTGACCAGGCTTCCGGAGTCCAGCAGGGCTTCAACATCCTGTTGATTCACCGTCACTGGACAGGTAGGGGGTCTTGTTAGTGAGCTTTCACTACCCCCCAGGAGGGAGGCATAGTGAGCAGGGTGGGCACTAGAAGAGTCAGCGGTCGGCATGGACTCTTCCGCTGGTTTTCCACACTGCCATGAGATGTGTCCCGTCTCTCCGCATCTGTGGCATCGTCTGGTTTCGGTGCCACTGGGCGTCCGCCACTGCCTGGGTGGACTTCTGACACTACCTGGAGCAATCTTGGTGGGCTTGGGCAACTTTGGGCGGGCCATTTCAGTCCGGGATGGTGATGTGTTGCCGGTTTCCCTCTTGGTCGTTCGCAGCATCTCCGCTGTGGCCTGGTACTGCTCCACCGCTGCCACTGTTTGACCCGCAGTAGTCAGCGACTGCTGACTGATTATCCTTTTTGCCTCATAGGGCAGGGCTCGTAAGTAGCGATCCACGACAATGGCTTCGACCACCTCAGCTGCCGTGCTCCTTTCCGGTTCCAGCCACTTCCGTGCGATGTGGGCCAATTCGTGCATCTGTGCCCGTGGAGGTTGGTCTGGCTGGAAAGCCCAGGTGTGGAAGCGCTGTGCCATCCCGAACTTGGTGAGCCCATGTCTGCTGAGAATTTCAGCTTTTAAATAGTCGTAGTCTTCTGCTCTGTCTGCGGTCAAGTCCAGGACAGCATTCAGCGATTCCCCTGTCAGGAAGGGTGCAAGCAATCCCACCCACTGCTGCTTGGGCCACTTTTCTCGAGTGGCGGTTGCTTCAAACGTATGCAAGTACGCCTCAACATCATCCGTCGCCCCCATCTTGGCTAAAAAATCCCCCGCCTTCACCCGGGGAATATTCTTGGCGGCCATTTGTTTCTGCAAGAGCAATTCCTCTGCCTTCAGTTCATTGGCTCTCTTTTGCTCCTCCAGGAGAGCCAAATTGGCCCGATATTGGGCATCCTGACTTGCAAGCAGGGTTTTCAAAATGTCTTCCATTGTTGTAATTTAGGATTTTTCAATTTAGAAAAACCATAACACAAACCATCAATGTCCATGCACTTACTAACGCTTGTCCAATGCCCGCATCCTCCACCATATGTGATATCATGAGAGGCTAGCTCTCAGCGGGACGGAACAAGAAGTGCAATGGACGACAGGTTTGGATACAAAAAAAGGTTTTAATCAAGGGTTCCAGGGGGAATTCACAAGCAACAAAGGTTTGAATAGTGTCTCTTCCAATACTATCAAAATAAAGTCTCTTCTGATACTTAAATCCAAATAAAGTCTCTTCTGCTACTTAAATCCAAATAAAGTCTCTTCTGAGGTAAAACTGAAGACGGAGTTCTTTACAAGAGTCTCTAGGCCTCACCCATCTTGACGTCCTCGTCATGTAGCCTAGCCACCTTAGCTAGGTTCAAATCCAGTGTCCAGTCGTGTGGTCCCAACTGGCAATGAGTTCCACGCAGCAATCAACTTCTCCACAGAGCACAGCAATCGAGCTTGTCTTTCCCCAAGCTGCACACTCAGAGGCTCTCTGCCTTAAGAGCCCTGCTTTCCAATCAAGCCCCGATCAGCTGCAGGTGTGTGGGTTTAATTGCTGCCTTTTACCAGGTGGGGCCAAGACTCTCTCTGGGTGGAGCCATCTTAGGGGGATGTATTTGCCCTCCAGGACACAGCCTCTCGTGACATCACAATATATACATGTGTGCGTGTGCGTGTGTGTGTGTGTGTGTGTGTGTGTAGTTTGCCTTATAACTTCATGTATTTATAGTGTATACACTCATATCATGTTTCAGTCTAATGTTGCACGCCTTAAGTCACAGCCGATTGGCTCCCTTTGAAGTGAGGTCATTCCCGAAGGCAGTGGTGGGCCTTCAGAGCCAGCAAGGCCTTCTCTGCTGGCCTAACATAATCAGACATCATTATCATAATTATAATAAAAGTCAATTTCATTAAAAAAAGTATTTTTTCTATATATATATATATAATTATTCTACATACTGTTTTCTTGATGTTATATTATATCCATTTGGTTATGCTCCTTTCAGTGTTGTATTTTTAGGTCAGAGTTTTTAATCCAATCAGAATTCAGCTAGCTTGTGTCGCCAGGCTGTATGAAATCTGACCGACGCCTTCAGAATCAACAGTGAGGGCGTCTGTGCACTGTACATGAACGGGCACATGTAGTTGATATATAGTTGCGATAGCCAATCAGATCACGAGTTGGCACAGTAAGGCCAGCTAGAGGGCCTCACGTTGAACATGACATGTACGCGTCCTGTGATTGGATACTCACTTTACCTCAGCCCTCAGCGGAGGCAGCGCTATGCAAATCAACCAAGCTACAACAGATCAGACCCGGAAACGTTAGCAGAAAAACCAAGTATATCTACTTGCTTTTTTAACCCACAATGGCTGAAGGAGAGGACAACTCAGATTTGGTAGCAGATATACTCGCAAGGCCATTCTAAAGACGGACCTTTCAGGAGAAGCTAGACCTTGTGAGAGGAGGCCGGCTGACCCCCGAGCTAGCTAACCTGTCCCAGGCGGGGAAAGGGTTTGTCCGCCATTTCCATTCGAGCAACTACGAGCGGTATCCCTGGCTTACGGCTTCCAATGAGCGCTGCAAATTGTTCTGCTGGGAATGCCTTTTGTTTGCAAAGGATCGTTTTGGCGTTTGGAGCTACACTGGATTTGCAAACTTGAATTGTTTGACCAAGGCAGCAATGAGACACCAAAGCACGGCTGGACACTTGCAAGCTACGGTACTTTTAAAAACTTTCGGGGACACCCGAGTGGATTCACAACTCAACGAACAGGTGCGCAGGTAAAGAGACTTCCACAATGAAATGGTGAAGAAAAATAGGGAGATATGAAAAGACTGATTGATTGTGTCGTGTTTTGGAGGACAACCGTTTTGGTGAGTGCAAACATTTTTATTTACTTATTTTTTCACTTTTAACATGTTTCTGAAATGTTATTTCATTCATATTAAATCAATGGTAAATAAATGAAATGACAAATATACAAAAAAATTAAAAAAAAAATCTTGCTCTTCTGCAGTGTGTAAATAATGTGCATTGGCGCAGCTGTGTGATTATAGCGGAAGTACTCAGAGACTTGTGTGATTGTGTCGCTGTCGCATGTAGGCCTATTCTCAAGAACAAATGAAAACGATTTGTTTACTTTTATTTTCAACAAAGAGTTCGTTTTGTGAACGTCTTGTTGTTTTTCTTATATTAAACTGACATTTTGTAATTTAGCGTAAAATCTTGTTAAAGATTGCATATTCTTGGTGGACTTAATAAAACTTTGTGGACAAATGATTTTTAATTTCCTTTTATTTTTAAGTGTTTGCAGTATCACGTATAGTGACAAGTTCTAATTGATGATGCAGATTTATTGATGTGTAATTGCTCCGGAAAATAGCCTGTGTTGTAGACGATTAAGGTGATGCCACGCCCAGTACTGCGTGCATGTGCTTTTGTAAATGATATCTCCAGCCATTGTGTCATAAATTATGGTATTACGAGGGATATTTTTTCAAGTCGGACTAAGTAGGACTTCACTGAAGGCCTAGGTGTGAAATGCACGGACCGCCACTGCCCGAAGGTATAAATAACATCTGTTAGGGAAACAGCCTCCCCCTTCTTCACTGGTCCTTTTCTCTCTCTCTTGCTCGGCGCTCTGACTGAATAATAAATATTCTTTTTGTATCGTTGTACTAAGTTCATCCTGTCTACTTGATAACTAATTTAAAGCAGATTCTTTACTTACAGACAGTGTAGGTGTTCAAATACCTGACATGTTTGGGCGTCTACTTCCGCCTTCGGCAGAGTGTCACGGATGTTGACATTCTTTTTGTATATCACCTTACTTCCTGCTGATTGAATATTTTGACGACACAAATGAAGAACTGAACCGGGAAGAAGAACAAGATTTAATCTGAAAATATTCATAATCTAACAGGAACAGAGGAAGTAAACATAAACTCAGCCGAAGCATGCGCAGTCAGTAATAAATCGCCGGCTGACCTTCATCTTTCCTCGTCGTTCACAGGTATTCAAACTAATAATTTCTAGACATTCTCATGATGTTAAAGTAATCAGGGACATGTTGTGTGATGCTTTGGATGTGCCGCATGTCCATATGAAACCGTAGTTTTGTGGCTTTGATGAAGTTGGGATTTGGATGTTGATTGGTAGTTTTCATTGCACATCGCTAGCTAACGGAAAGCGCGTGTGTGTGCACGAGCGTGCATACGTACGTACACATGTGAAAATGTGGATGAGTTACTATGAAAATATGTTGAATGTATAGGCCTACACATTGATGTTTAGATTGATCCCAGGAGTGGGTATTATTGAAAGTTTGAACCAAATTGTATTCTGATATTGAGATTGCCGAATTGATGTTTTGATTAGTAAATATGTTGTGATAATTTGATAATAAATCACTGCCGGCTGAGCAGTGAACGACACTTCCTCGTCGTTCAAAGAACACCTTATTGACTCACAGTGCTCACTGCCTGTGATTCATTTGGACCGACCCAGGTATCACCTCGGACTGAGGTTGGTTACATTGGCATGGGTCTCATGAAAAACCAGTATCAACTTTTTTCACGTCGAGAAAACATCAACTCCCCTGAACCAATCAGGATTCACTGTAAAAAAAAAGCACTGTAAAAAACTCCACGAAGCAGCGAACCCGCGGGAGGTGAAGCGCGATATAGCGAGGGATCACTGTATATGCTGTATCCGATATGTGCTGCATGTACAACACTTTGTATACATTGGTGGTTATATAATTACGGCTGAGTTGAATGAAGTTGACAAAAACAAACACGAGGATAAGCATGCTGTCAAAATTCAGAAGGCAAAACAGTAACAGCGACAGTAGGTAGAGAGCAGGACAAAGAGGAAGGCACAATGGCAGCCATGTCCGTAGCATAAGTCCCAGCAGCATAAAAGCTACTCAAACACATCCTGGGTCCAAATGTCAAGAGATTGAAAGATAGAAAGACGAAAGAAAGATACCAAAAATTCAGATAGGGTTTGATTAGAAATTAGTGAAAAGGTTTTTGAACATGTCAACACTTCCCTCATGAGACAATAATAATTTCATTCATTTGAATTTATGCAAAGAGTGCTGACAAAAAAATAGCTCGAAAGGCAAGTACAGTGATACTTCAGCTCACAAACTTAATTGGTTCCCAGAATGTGTGTGTAGGGCAAAAAGTTCGTCTTCATAACATTTATTTCCTATAAGAAACCATTAAAATTAGAATAATCCGTTCCCAGGTCCCCATAAAACATAATTTTCTACTAAATAATCCTTAAAACGACACAAAATATACCTCATTTTATGTATAATAAATGTGCTATTGGATTGTAATGAAAGAAATAAACTGTACTATATAATAAAGTCGTTTTATTGACCTTTGTGATGCTCGTTGATGTAATTGCCTCTTGATGATAGCTGAGTGAAGTTGCCGTGGTTTCTCAGCGATAATACCCTCACTCACACTGTCCCCTGCTAGCTGATTTTCATTAATCCAAATCAACACAAGTTTTTCAACTTCTTCTATTGCCTGAGACCATTGCTTAGACAACACAGAAACACCCTTATCCACACGTAGCAATGGTCAACTTAGCATAATGGTACTGGGACGCCAAGTCACACAAACGCATTCCTCGTTCGTGTTTTTCGATGATCTCCTTCTTCTGCTCGACCATAATTTTCTTTTGTGTCCTCTTCATCTTAACATTAGCCTGTGGTGGGGTCTTTCAGTGCCATAATAGCAACAGTATCCTCGATAACAAACCATGTCTGCACTCAAAGAAAGGAGGTGTTCAACCGTGTGGTTTGGTGTTCATTCGCCGAAAACTAGTCTGCTAGCCACCGTGGCGCTGTTCGACCGTGTGGTATGGTGTTCATGAGCCGAAAAACTCGTCCGCCAGCCACCGTGGCGCTGTGTGGTTTGGTTCGTCCGCCCAAAAGTAGTTTGTCTGCCAAGATTATATTCTCGCGAATTTATCAGGCGAAAGGTTTGTGAGCTGAAGCGTTCGAATGTCAAGGGATCACTGTAGAAGTTATTTGACAATATAACTATTCCAGAAGTGATTCTTAAAAAATGGATCCTATTTTCAGCATTTCTAAATGAAAAAAAATGTCATGCGATGATAAATGCAGCTCATTAAATTTCATGCATCACCTATCAAATGGTCATGGGTGGTTTACCCATGACCATGATATACTTCATTTGCAGCATTTTTTGAAAGTGAATCGATTTATTTGTTATCAAGAGAATCTTGATATTATTTCTGATACCTGTTGTGATGCTGGTTCAGAGCTGCACCCTGCAGATATGTCCTGCATTTCTGGTTCCGTCCTTTCTTCCGCTCGAACTGCAGCGCTCTCTTCACTGTCCTATCCCACATATGCACATGTAAATGCACAAGCACCCACGCATGTAAGAAAGAAGATGAAGTCATCCAGTAGGGTGTAGAAGAGGACTCAAAATCAAACATGGAAAACCAATAAATTTTAAAAAAGAAAATACATTAATGTTGTTACATAAAGGGGACATTGGTAGGCTAAAATGAAAGCACAACCCAAATGACTTGAGGATCTTGGTGGTTTTGTGTACCTCATACTGTATCCCCCCTCTGAGGTCATCCAAATCCAGGTGGAGGTTCATCAGTTGCTGATCTGAAGACGGTTGACTTGACTATAAATAAAAAAATACAGTCAAAAAGAAATAAATCAGCATGGAGGCCATTGTCGATGAGCTAATTGGTCAATCGTTGTACTGCACCTCATTTTCCAAGATTTCATCACCATTGTCAAACTGCATGTGAAGATAGACTTGTTCTTCCTTGTTGGAGCTTAAAACACTTGCAGGACTACTCTTACGGGGTATCTTACAAGGCAGGAGAATCACAATTAACACTATGAAGTAATAAGTGCGGGCTTTACAATATTGAAATAAACACATACAGGTAACATCCGATTTACGACCGGCGCATGTTACGACCACCCGTACTTACGACCTCCAGACCTTTCTTTTTTAATTCTACGGCTGCAACTGCTACAGCCAGCAACGCGACAGAGACAGAGGTCCGTGCAGGATGATTTATTAAGCTACAACACAAAGTGCTGGTCCCAAAAAGAGGACCAGGGGAATAATCAAAAATAAAGAATACAAACAAATTTACCTTGGCATACAAACTTTACCTTGGCATACAAACTTTTTTCGTACACGGAGCTGCCTCTATGAGTGATGTGTCATTCGCGAACGAGCCCGTTCTTCTAACAACAAAATGGCAGCCCTGCCCCAAGTCTTCGGTTAAAGCCACGTGATTGGTCAAGAACGCAGCAGTGGGGGGGGGGGGGGGGGTTCAACATTAAAGAGACAGGCAGACGACGACAGTGAGAGTTTCAACTTTGATAGTTCAGGGGCAGAGTGTAGACTGCAGGGTTAAAATATCCCATCAATCAGGCTCCACAAACAACCCGCACAAGCCATCTGTACACTTGATGCAAAAAGCTATCAGCCCAGCTAAACAGAACACAATTGATGAGGAACTAGATACAATTATCACAGATGAGGGATCATTCCTTAAGATGGTGAAAGAAGGTTACGTTGCTCATCAAGTGTTTAATGCTGATGAAACCGGCCACGCCATTCCATCAAGCCATCAACGACCATCACAAAGGTAAATAAAACGAGTTTATTATACAGTACAGTTTATTTCTTTAATTATAATACCATAGCACATTTATTATACATTAAATAATGTATATTTTGTGTAGTTTTAAGGTTTAGAAAATTAGAAAGTAGAAAATTATGTTTTATGGGGACCTGAGAACGGATTATTCTCATCTTAAAGTTTTCCTATGGGAAATTAATTTTTGGGATACACGCCTAACACACTGTCTGGGAACCAATTAAGTTCGGAAGCAAAGGTATCATTGTATATACAGTGGTACCTCGGTTCTCGAACGCCTCACTGTTCGAACAAATCGGTGTTCGAACAAAATATTCGAGATATTCTTGCTTCGGCGTTCGAACATCAATCGGTGTTCGAACGCCAATACGGTGCGTGAGTGCGTACGCGAGGGTGGGGAGCTGAGCGGCATGTATCGCTCTGTTCGTGACCAACTGTTGTCGCTAGCGGACGTGCTGCGTTTTGCTCTAGCGTTTAATATAGGTGTACGAAGAGTTTTAGCCCCTAATCATGCCTCCAAAGAAAGTAAGTGCTGCTTAAAGTGACAATGAAAAGTAGTGCGTAGAACTATTGCATTTAAGAAAGAAATAATCGCAAAATATGAAGGAGGTGTGCGAGTGTCTGATCTGGCGAGGGAATACAGTATGGCGAAATCTACGATCAGTACGATATTAAAGAATAAAGAGGCTGTGAAATCTAGTGATGTGACTGTGGGAGTGAGAGCAAGTGTCATTGGATAGATATTTTAAGAGAAAAGTACATCCTGTAGCCGAGTCAACCGTAGCTGTCACGTTCCGAGCGAGAGTGACGGCAGCTGACACGTCTGAACGTAGTGGAATGTTTGGGATCCCAAAGCAGACACGTACTACGCAAGCAGTTTATTCACAAATAAAAGAAAACACAGCGAGTAAGAAGGTGATCCGACCCGCTTACTACGCCAAAAAGCAAATGGCACACGAGGGTGCAAAATTACGCAATCCCGGAAGATGACATAAATTTACGGGACGCAGGGAAAATACCTCGGACCGGATACACTCGCGCATCGAAGGAAGAGTCCAGGTACGACGAGGTGAGTCAATCATCCGGCATTAGCGAGGTGATCGCGAACCGTATAAATGCCCCGTGTCCGTGATTAGAGAATGACAGCGGGTGGAGAACGGTCGGGAGAGGCAGCCCACCCCCCCCTGTCAACTCGCAAGTGACAGGAGCAAAGAGGTGGTTTCGGTGTTCAAAAAAAAAAAATCGCTTTTCGAACAGGGTCCTGGAACGAATTATGGTCGAGAACCGAGGTACCACTGTATTTTTTCCACCTGTCTTGTAAACATATAGCTGACCTGCAAATCATACCACCCCCATTTACATATGGAGGTCCCGCTGTAGTTTTGAATCTGACTAATGTATAAGTCATGTGGTCTTACGGGAAGAGGTTCAGGAGATGCTTTGTGGGGTTCAAAACTTCTTTGCTCAAGAGAGCGTGGAATTGCAGATGCAGAGATCGGGCCAAGGGCGAGACCACCACCGAGAGGAGTCAGGCTTCTTAATGGAGGAGGCAAAGACCCCAATGTCGAACTCAGATCCTATAAGACAGACGGGGGTCTACAATTAAAAAGTGAGATGTCACAGATCAATATTCTCAGTACGTTTTTGGCAGTGATACATTTCCCCCAAAACTATCTATGACTGGGTTGATTTTTTGTTTTCTGTCTATTTCGTAAACATTGGAAAATTGAGCAAGAAAGTCGAGCTGCATATCATATTCCCCTTCCATTTACATACGGGGGTCCCACTGTAGTTTTGAATATGACACCAGTGGATAATTAATGTGGTCTTACCCCAAGAGGTTCAGGAGATGCTTTGAGGGGTTCAAGTCTTCCTTGCCCAAGAGAGCGTGGAAATGCAGATCCAGAGATTGGGGCAAGGGCGGGACCACAACCGAGTGGAGTCAGGCTTCTTAATGGAGGAGGCAAAGACCCCAATGTCGAACTCAGGTCCTATAAAACAGAGGGTTACGATATTTATACAAGTAATCTTTATAGCTAGAAAATATGACTTAGTATTATTCAATGTACAGTGATACCTCATCTCACTTCTTGGCATACGAACTAGTGTTCAGGAAACACACAGAGCGCCACAATGGCTGGCGGACTAGTTTTTGGCGGAAGAATACACAACTACACGGTCAAACAGCGCCACGGTGGCTGGCGGACTAGTTTTCGTCACCCCCTTTGTTTGAGTGCGGACGTGATTTGTTATCGAGTGTAGTACTTTTGCTATTATGGGACCGAAAAAGACCCCACCACAGGCTTGTGTTAAGACGAAGGGGAAACAAAAGAAAATTACGGTCTAGCAGAAGGAGATCATCGAAAAACAGGAACGAGGTGTGCGTTTGTGCGACTTAGCGTCCCAGTACGCTAAGTCGACCATTGTAACGTGTGGCTACGGGTGATTCTGTGTTGTCGAAGCAACGGTCTCAGGCAATGGAAGAGGTTGAAAAACTTCTGTTGATTTGGATTAACGAAAAGCAGCTAGCAGGGGACAGTGAGTGAGGGTGTTATCACCGAGAAAGCACGGCAACTTCAATCGGATATCAACAAGAGGCAACTATATCAACGACCATCACAATGGTAAATAAACAACTTTATTATACAGTAGTTTATTTATTTCATGACAATACTATAGCACATTTATAATACATAAAATAATGTGTATTTTGTGTAGTTTTAAGGCCTATTTAGTCGAAAATTATCTTTTATGTGGACCTGGATACGGATTATTCACATGTTTAATGGTTTCTGATGTGAAATAAATGTTTGGCAGACAAACTTTTTACCTTACACACACTTTCTGAGAACCAATTAAGTTCGTAAGCTGAGGTATCGCTGTATTTGTTTCTGCTGTAATGATTTGTTTTAAAAGCTCACTCCTTTTTGGGGTGCATCCTTTTTTTTCTTATTTTTCTCCTTCTTTTCTTTCTTCTTCTTCTTGGGTCCAGAGCCTTTAGCGGCGGCAGTGCACTGGATGCGTTCACGTTCTTGGATAACGAGGTTGCGGTAGTGTTCATCACAGGGGTGATGCCAAGTAGACTCCCCGGAAGAGAAGTTATAGTAGTAGATGTCTCCTGTAACATCTTGGCTGCAAGAGGGATTACAACAAGTAGTAGTCATCATCCATTCGCAAGCAAAGTGCTTGTGGCCTGCTGCGGACAGCTCCCTGCAGATGGTTCAGAAAGCTCAATCAACGCTGGCGCTGACACTGTCGGATGTCTTTGTTAGTCATTTACAATGATGGATTCGCCGTACGCTGGTACTTCTACTTGCCAATGTCTCTTCACATGAAATTTTCTAAATGGTCAAACTGAAAAGGGAGGATTTTGTGTCGTTACGAAAGAAATTTCAAGTTACGAAAAATACAGTCTTGGTTGCAACTCGCAACCTTCTGATCACCAGCATTTTTAAGTAAATGATCGGCGATTGGTTTCAAAATCCTGATCGTGCAAGCCTACCATCCATGCCATAGAAATGTTGTCACAACATCCATCCATTTTCTATGTCGCTTATCCCGTTTTGGGTAGCAGGTGTGCTGCAGACTATTCCACCCGATTCGCGGAAAGAGGCTGATTACACAATTGATTTTTCGCCAGTCAACCCTAGAACGCAAACTATGTATTGCATTTGTGGAGAACTGGACTACATTGCACTGACAACTGTTAAATGTAGCTATCCATTTGTGCTTCTGATACTATTTGTAAAAATGTTATAGTTGTAACTGGTACAGTTAGTCTGGTTAGTCTAAAATCAGCAATGGGATATGAGGGGAATCGAACTGAAACCTAAATTAAGCAGGTATTCCGTGCTGTATACAGGTTATAGCATTGTTTACCTGTTCAAATGACAGACCTGTATGGATTATGGAGTTTTGCTGGCAAAGAAAATCCCATTGAGACTTAAATTGAGTACGTTCCATGACTTACCAAGGATTCCACTCCGGTGGAAGAGGGGCAACAATCCCTTCCCTGGCCAGCCACATGAGTTCTTTCTCATTGTCAAGATCAATGCCTATCTCCTTTGCATACTCTCTGATTTCTGGGTGGGGAAAATAACACGTTAAAGAAAAAGTGGAGTTTAAAATGAAATAAAGAAATCATATTGTGCAAAACCAGTGACTTGCGAGACGATCAGACGTGACAACAAATAAACTCAATATGTGTACCTTGATCAGAGGGAATATAGTTTTCATCGAAGTCCTCCTCGAGGATAAGCTGATCACCGATGACCAGAGGCGCGCTCATGATTCCTACAGGTAGAATGTAAGCATGAAAGGAACGCGCTATTTTTTGCCTATATTAGTGCAGAACTACGGTCTCAGGGCTGAACAAATAAGCATGTTAAGGGAAACACTTTGAGAAACGTGTACATTGTAAAGTATATTGATTTAGAAATATAGACTATCTACTTCGCAAGGATCCGTAGAATGGTTAAAATCCTCAAATACTTTGAACCTAGCTAGGCGCCATTTAGCTTTGACTCGACAGGCAGGTCGAAAAATGAAGCGCGTGGATGGCGAAGGAGCTTACTTTCAATTAACCGACTTCACTTCGCTTCTCCAGATTCTGTCAGCTCAGGAAGGGATACATTTTTTCCTTTATTTGCATTTTTTTGGGGGAGGGACGCAAAAACAGAACCTTATACTACTAATGGCAACATCTCCAAGGACGCGAGCTTGGTTTCCTGTCCACTTCCAGAAATGGGCTGTTATTGGCTGGGCCGTGTGAGACGTTCAGTAAACACCGTAAATATTATGGCGAAATAATCAAGTTTATTAATAAACAAATAATAATAATAATAATAATAATACTGTACATTCAATTTCTAAGCGCCTGTCAAGCGCCTTTAGGACACTTTACAGTAACGGGATAAGAACCTTTTTGTGTGCGGGTGAGCAGCGGCAGCCATTCGCACCAGTAACAATGGACGACTATACCCTGTTGATATTCAATTCTCTTAATTCACTCTAAAAGTATTCTTCCATTTGAGATGCCAGGCTTTAATATTGCATTGTAACATTTTTTTAAAGAAAATACGTTTGCAGTCATGAGATAGAATCAAAGAAATCAGAAAAAGAACTCAAAACTAAATTTCAATCACATTTTTCACATTTCAAATGTGGCCACTTCATTTCTCGTATTGTTTATGTATCTTGAAAATTAAAAACCTCACCGTAAATTGTATTTACCAATAACTGTTATGTACTGTACTGATATTAAGCAGTCGTTTTCCCCCAACAGCCATATTTGTAATTTTAAAACATGGCACTTACAGTAACCTCTTGCGACTTAGCGGTCTGATTATCGTGGCCCTTGATGCATCACAATTTTTTTTTTCCAAACCTCAAAAAAGGCCGCAAATAGCAGCGAAAGTCACTACAGAGTACTGTTGTTTTACAGTAGTAAAACAACAGCGGGTCACGGAGAGCAGCACACAGCATTCATTAGATTGTTTATTTTCATACATCCATTTTGAGGCATTTTTGTGGTGTAAACGCACAAAACGCAACATGAGTTCAGTAACACAAAAAGTGACCTCCTTTGATTTTTCTGAAGGAAGCCATTGGTTTAAAAAAGTTTGTACACCTCACTGTGACCATAATATTTTTTCCCCGGAGTAAGCACAAGAAGTCTCCAGATAAGAAAAAACTAAAAGTTCTATATTTTTGTGGTGTTTGACACATGCTCTTCTGGCGTTTCCTTGCTCTCATCGCCCATCGACTGTTGCTCTGCCAGCATGTCCGACAACTTCAGGCCCAACACTGGATCCCTGGACTCTGCTGCCGACTGCGAAATAGAAAGCAAGACCTTGAGTTCCTTCCTCTTAACTGGGTGATTAGAATATTTCAAAAAATGATGCAGAACTGTCATGTTTGGGATGTACTGTGGGGTTATTGATAATCCATCAATCCAGGCTATATATCCATATGCCAGAGTTCACTGCTCACCAACATCAGTGTCGTTATGTTAACTCATTCACTGCTATTCCCAAATTTACTTTATGAGGTTATCATGAATCCATACATTCATAATTAAAATTCAAACTATTTGATGTGAGTATTAAGTTTCTTCAAGTCACAAGTTATTTCCTGGCCAACGGCATCCTCTAGTGCAGAGGTGCTCATTACGTCGATCACGATCTACTGGTCGATCGCAGAGGTAGTACTGGTCGAACACAGCGTGACAGTAAAAAAACATTTGTCAGCCTATCAAACGTCCCGTAAACTGAATTGACATACAGGGCAACCATTCAGATGACAACTGAATTTTTACCTTTAGGTCGACGTGCGTGCGTAAACAACGGCGCTAAACGCAGCAAAATTTACAAGCTAGTCAGCGAATTACCTCAGATTTTAAGCCCTTGCTAAAACATATGGTGATCAAATTGAGTGAGAAAGATGGACCAAGTAAGGGGTCAAAACATATTACTTTCATACGGAATGGGAAAATGTGGAGCGCCATTTGCGGACTGTTCATGGAAAATACGACAGCAGTTATTTTTCACTCAACATACTTCAAAAGCGAAAGCCCCCACCGAAGCATCGTTTCGGGTGAGTCACGCCATCATTAAAAACAATAAGTCCTTCCAAGACGGAGAGATGGTAAAAGAAGCATTCGTTGAAGCAGCTGACTCCTTGTTCAGAGATATTATCTTGAATCAAAGCTCTGCAGCTGTCAAGACATACAGCTACACGGCGATGTGAAGCCACGGCTGAGGATTTAACCCAGGAAATGTGGAAAGACATCAGAGATTGTGAGTGTTCTCACTGCTGAAGTCCAGGGCTCATGGACAGTTCTGTAACTTACTCACACAGGAAAAGTACCCCAACATGGGGAAATGTGCTACCTCCTTGACTGCATTATTCGGCTCCACTTATTTATGTGAGTCAGCCTTTTCCTACATGGAGATCATTAAGTCCAAATACCGTTCCATCATGAATGATGAACATTTGGAAATGTGCTTGAGGCTGGCTGTCAGCAGCTACTGTCCGGACTATGCATCCCTGGCTGATTCAATTCAGTGCAAGTCATCAAAGTAAACTCAGGTAATTACAAAAAAATGTTAATAGTTTTTTTTTTTTTATGTTATGCATATGTAGTTATTATGTGTGTTGTGCAATATTGGCTTATTCAGTTATGCAAGGTACATCAACATACATTGTACATACAAATAATCCTTAAAACATTTGAAAATAATTATGTTTTGCATTTTTGTCGTGGGTAGATCATTTTGACTTGGTAGTTATTTATAAGTAGCTCGTATGCTGAAAAAGTATGAGCACCCCTGCTCTAGTGGATGTGTGGTAATACTACATCACACTCGCAGCTGACTGATTCAGATGTAGCACTACTGAAGGCTGATGAATGACATGCCCGGCCCACCACTGTGAGCTATTTGTTACCTCGAAACAACATACATCAAGGAGGGTCATACACCAAGGACCCCGTGCGTGTTATCCAGCTTCTGTGGACTTACTGTTGATGGTCCTCTCCTTCTCAATATGATGCCCTCCGCAAGTAAAGCCTTTGCAGTCTCCTCAAACAATTCAGAGTCATCCATCGCAGATTGACTCTTTAACTCAGCATACTTATCTACAAACCTACAGTGGGGAAACAAATTCTTAAAAAAAAACACCCAAAACAAAGATGGAGAAAATACAAGACATACCTTTGACAGACAGAGACAAAATTAGATTTGGAAAGATCAAAAGGGCGAGGACCCATCCCATATGTGTCATAAAATTTCCTGAAAGCAGAGTTAAGTCATCGATGTTTACATCATGCTATTATCTTTATTAAATTAACCAATGAGATGAACACATTATATGAAATGGTAAATACTGCTATTTACTCACGCTCGAATTTGATCTTCTGGGTAGAAAATTTCAGGGACCGGCTCTGGTTTATTGACCCTGGCTCTTGTTCGGGTCTTTACGTATAGTGGTTGCCGTTTGGGCGGAAAAGCTTCAAACACATCAAACCAGATTGGTTTCTCTGTTTCCTTTATGACTCCAGCTCGCATTAGATCCCGAACCCTGTGAATCACATTTTCGTACAATTATTGACGTTGACTTTAACATCATTATAATTAAAATCAAACATACAGGAGACAGGTCAAAGAAACTATAAAAAAATGAACAAGCAAGGTTGCAAATCGTGGAATGAATCCATATTTGGTCCAAGTTGCTTTGCAATACGAGTTGCACAAATCGGGCAGGACGCCGCCATGAGGACGAGACGGCGTCCTTCAAAATACTTGACGAGCAAGCAGTCGAGTCATAATTCATCAAAATAAGAAAACTAAAAGTTTTAATTCACATTATGCTTTTAAACAATGCGCACAGATTTAAAAAATTCGGGTAGCCATTATTAAAAGTTATCCAAGTAAATACATTGACATGTCGCATTATGTCGTCATCAAAATGCACGTCTAAAATGCACTTGAAATCCCGTGTAAACACATACCCCGAATCATAAATAAGTGACATTATTAACTGTTGTAATAAAATATGTTTAACAGCTTCAGGTATTTAAAGAAGAGACCATAGCTAAAAATAATAATTAACATAGATTGCCTCTGACCAGCTGTTAAATCGGGCTAATTCTCACATAAACCAACACTGTTAACCGCTGATGACTACAGTGCTCTAGTATGGTCAAAAATAGAAAGAAAAAGGTCGTTAAAATCGTTTTCTTACCGCGAAAACACGGTTCCAATTCTTTCGAGCCTGCTCCCAGCCATTGCGTTCTTTTGGAGGCGGCCGAACCAGTCGCAACGCGCTACCCGGAAATCTCGTAATAAAATCTTCCGGTGGTTCTTCGGTCTCCTTCAGAATAAAGTAAGTCTTTTTGAGGGAATGAATCGTGGTTGTTGAAATCTTGCACATACTGTATTTTCAATGTACAATTTAAGATAAAAAAAATCACATTAACAAGAAAGAACATGTACTCTTCACTGTTTGCTTTATTATTATTATTATTATTATTATTATTATTATTATTATTATTATTATTATTATTATTATTATTATTATTATTATTATTATAAAAATTGTAAATGTTTGTTTATTTTATGTATGAATAATTTTTTTGATTTGAATTAAAGTTGTTCGTAGCTTTTACTCAAATAATGGTTTTTCATTTGCAATTTAGAAATAGCGGCAAACTAGTTCAATCGGGCCCCATCCATTATAGAATTTACTCCCCTTTTCAGACACAAGGGGGTCAACTGGTCCCCTTTTTTAATTTCCAAGATGCATCCCTGCAGTAGACTACAGTACAGTATTTTAAAACTCACCACTAGACGGGTGTAAAGATCGTGTCGCTTTCTCGTATTGGATTGGATTTGCCTTTATTAGTTACTCATAGTTAGTCATACAAATATTCATTCATATTCACAATAAAGCTAGCCTTTCAAACTGACAAATGAATTGCCTATTTCACGCGTGCATCAGATTTCATAACATATTTCCTAATGCGGTCATAGATTCAAGTCCAAGATGGCACCCGAGTAGGCACCCGTCAGCAAGTGCTCTGATGAGCCTTGCTTTTTTTGTTGGTTTTGTCTTGGTTTTGTGTTTTCTTTTGTCACTTTGTGTTGTTGTGCGTCGTGTGGAATGGATACGGATTGTTTTTCAGCATTTTTGACCACAACATTCATCAAGGAGGAGACTGCTGAGCGGTTGCGCCTTTTCGGCAGCATGGATATGCCAGTACTGTGTTAAATGGGAGGAATGTCTGTGCCATTCGACTGTCATCACTGGACAGCTCTGGGGCCATTGTGCTTTTTTGCGCCTGTAATGGGCAGCATCTTCACAGCCCCGCTTTGTTCAGTGGAAGGTCGGTGCTGTTGGACAGTCTGCGGCTGGATGGATACATGGCTTGAGGAGCCCGTGATAAGAAGGAAGGAGCGTCAGCGCAGAGCGCCAATGCGTATATGGAACTGTCGCGGGATGGAATTGAAGCTGATTTATGTGGGACAGGAGATGTGAGACAATCTCTTTTCGTCAATGGATGCTACAGCTGCGTGTTTGCTTTCAACATTTAGCTTGTAGTCGACGTGCACATTCCACCATGATGTCCCTGATCCACTGGTGAAGAGACGCTTTGATCCTCTCCTCTTTCATCTGGAACTGCTTTATGTAAAAAGAGGGTACAGAAAGTGCTTAAGAATGAACGTCTCTCTGTGTCTTTGTGTTGTCATGTTATTTGTTATTTAGTTTTTTTTTTGTTCTTTTGACTTCAAGACGGCGCCGCGTGAGTGGCTGCCTTTCCAGCAGCTCCTGTGTTTTGCTTTTCTACTTTCATTTCTTTCATAACTTTGCTGCTGTGAAATGTAAATTTCTCCACTGCGAGACTAATAAAGGCAAATCCAATCCAATCCAATACAATACAAATGTTGTCTGCATTGACAGAAACACACATTAAAACAAAAATGCTCCCAACCTGCAGAAATGAAGTCGAAGAACGGGAGAGTGTATTGTTGAATAGCAACTCATTCAATTGTATTCTCGCCATGCAAAGGGCGAGAGTGAACTTTAAACTGTTATTGTCAGCTGACCAGAAAAAAATACTTGTGTGTGAATGTGTGTGAGGGAGTGTGTGTGTGTGTGTGTGTGTGTGTGTGTGTGTGTGTGTGTGTGTGTGTGTGTGTGTGTGTGTGTGTGTGTGTGTGTGTGTGTGTGTGTGTGTGTGTGTGTGTGTGTGTGTGTGTGTGTGTGTGTGTGTGTGTGTGTGTGTGTGAGGCCCTGGCTCAACAGGATCAGGAACATTACTCGCAGTTCTTGGTACACACACCTTCATACAATGACACAACTCGCTAGCGGCTATTTTTTGTCATTTCACTCTTCGCGTTAGATGTACAATGCGTATGTCATTTAACTTTGCTTGAAGGCTGAAGAGAGAATCTGAAATGGAGAGCCATTGATTCACATTTCTGGTTCAGCAACAAAGTGCATTTTAGGGCAGAGAAGCGAACAAGCAGGCCAGGTTCAGTTGAGGAATGTCAACGCGTTAACTGGGTGGCGTAGAGCGAGAGACGGAGCCAAACAGAGGAGGGACAAAGAGCAGGAGAGGGAGAGCCAGTCATAAATACAATAATTACAGCTTAGGTAGAAATCAGCAAAGAACTCTGGTCACGCTGGCTGCCAGCGTAGCCAACGACGGCACGGAATGGACACGAGCTAAGCAACGTTGACCTTCACGTTTTGCAGCTAACACCAAATCATTTCTGGAGATGGATTTTCTTCTGGATTCTGGTTGATTAAAATGGATTATTGACATCGAGTTTTCTTCCACGTCGCACTGAATTTCCTGACAGCCTTAAAATTGATTCATTCACCATGTCTGTAGCTGCCTTGTTTCGGGGAAAGTGGGGCACCAAAACTCAGGACAGCCCAGAAAAGCATCCCGCCGCTTTGACTCTCGCCAGCCACGCGGAGTACTACGATGATGACGATGATGATGATGAATCCAGGGTAGGCCTGAGCAGAGAGCCCATTCGCAGAAACTCTCGCTTTTACCGTTCAATGAGGAGGAAGAGAATGGCTGCTGTCGAAAACTCAGAAAGTAAGAAAATATCATGTCAATCGGATGATCTGGCTTGTTGACGCCATTGCCATGGCTTCATGTCAGCCACTGGTTCTTAAAACGTGGTCCGCGGAACCGCCGGTTGTCCCCGAGATGCCACAAGTAGAGCCATCTACGGAACGATTTGTTTCGTGACACAACCTTGAACTACAATTAGTGCAATTCCAATTCAAATTTTATCATCCTTTTCTGTTCAGTATGCACACGTCACTTTTTGGTGAAGTCAAAAACAGGTAACATCCGAGTTACGACCAGGTTCAATTCCGACAAAAAGGCCGACGTGAGGTTTACACGACAGGATAGTTAGTATACAATGTCAATCTGTTGTTTTTAAGCAACATTTTCTATTGAATATTATTATATACGGTTTTTACAATTCATTTATAAATGTGATAACATTTAGTGTTGTTTTTATCATTTCATGTTTCATATTATAGATTTTTATTACTGTATAACTGTACCGGTAATGTATACAAAACTGTTTACTGTACAGGTCATTTATGTACAGGTAGGTCATTTATAAATGTTATACTTACCCTGCTCTCACTGCTAATGGCCAGAAGAGGTCGCCCGACACACACGCTCGGACTCAGGTGGATGCCGAAGGAAAAAAGCACAGTACAGTACTACAGGAGATGTTGCACTGTATAACTACTGTATTGAGTGTAGTCACGCAGTAGATTGCTGTGCGGGTGTGTGACATGCTGGCTGGCCAAAATTGTAGTACGTGTTGCCGGCTGCTTGCGCGTTGCCATGCCAGACGTAGATTAGAAAAAAGGGTCTGCCAGTCGTGGTCGTACGTACGGGTGGTCGTAACTCGTGCTGGTCGTAACTCGGACTTTACCTGTATAAGAACATGAAGAACATTAGAAAAGTTGACTTTTACGTATTCTTGTCAACAAGCAGTTTCTGTTTTGTTTATATTGCCATTCTTGTTGCATATAAATGAAGCCTCGTCCATATCCCCCACAAACAAGGATATATTTTTTTCCAAAACACATCTTTTTAATCCATATGCAAAATGAATTAGCCATAGTACACAATAATTTTTGAAAAGGCCAGACAGTCCAAAATATTTTTTGCTAAACTTCCTTCTGAGCTTCTGGGTCTTGACGGAGTGAACAGTGCTTTTTGGATGCTGTTAAGTTTTTATTTTATGGGTGATAACTTTTCATTTTATGGGTGATAAATTCAGTTTCTGTTATGAAATTTAAAAATAGTATGGGAACAGAAATGACCAAATGCACAACGTCAACTGATGGTGTTTTTGTTTGTTTTTTGTTTGTTTCTTGTTTTTGTTTCTTGTTTTTTTTTGTTTTTTTTTGTTTCATGTTTTGTTTTATTTTTTATTTTTGTTTTGTTTGTTTTTTTTTGTTTCTTGTTTTTGTGTCTTGTTTTTTATTTCTTGTTTCGTTTTGTTTTTGTTTGGGTATTGTTTTTGTTGTTTTTTGTGTTTTTGATGTTGTTTTGTTTTTGTTAGTTGTTTTTTTGTTTTTGTTTGTTTTGACCAACTGCAAGACAACATCTACTGAAGGTGTTTTTTTTTTTTCTTTATTGCCAACCATCTATCCATCCATCTAGTTTCCATACCGCTTATTCCTCATTCGGGTCGGGGGTGCTGAAGCCTATCTCAGCTGTCTTCGGGCACGTGGCAGGGGACACCCTGAATTGGTTGCCAGCCAATCGCAGGGCACACAAAGACGTACAACAGTCACTCTCACACTCACACCTTGGGACAATTTGGAGTGGTCAATCTGCCTGCCATGCATGTTTTTGGAGTGTGGGAGGAAAGCGGAGGACGCGGAGAAAACCCACCCCAACTTACAGTAGAAAACATCATTGCTCACAAAATAGATTGGAGCATGTTTGAACTAAATCATATAGGTAGTTATCACCATTTTATTTTGATTAACAGGCCTATTGTCGGGGAAAAAATGAGAAAGAGTCAGATATTAACTCATTGAATGGAATCACTGTCAAAATCAAAATGTTTGCTTTGGAGGTAATCGTCCCTTCGACTCGGACATTTGCATACTTGACTTGAAATCAGACGCTTCAAAATGACGCCAAAAAGGCTTGTCATGAATTCTACTGAAGTGAAAATCTGTGTGGGTGCGACTTGAGTAACCTGTTGGGTTAAAATCACACACGCGTCTGAGTAATATCCAAATGTTCCACGTCAACATCTGACGTCGTCAGACCAAACATAAAGTCATTAAGAGTAAACTTTTAAAGTGGATTCGCTTTTTACTCACATTCAACAACTGTCAAGTGAATCAGAGAAGTACATTCTTTTTTTGGGTGTTTTTTAATGTGTAAACAAATCATTATCCTCATATATATATATATATATATATATATACACAGTGGTACCTCGGTTCTTGAACGCCTCACAGTTCAAACAAATCGGAGTTCGAACACAATATTCGAGATATTCTTGCTTCGTAGTTCGAACACCAATCGGTGTACGAACGCCAATACGACGCGTGAGTGCTTACGCGAGGGTGGGGTGCTGAGCGGCGTACGGGTGTATCCCTCTCTCCGTGACCAACTGTTGTCGCTTGCGGACGTGCTGCGCTTTGCTCTAGCGTTTAATATAGGTGTACGAAGAGTTTTAGCCCCTAATCATGCCTCCAAAGAAAGTAAGTGCTGCTAAAAGTGACAAAAGAAAAGTAATGCGTACAACAATTTCATATAAGAAAGAAAAAATCACAAAATATGAAGGAGGAGTGTCTGATCTGGCTAGGGAATAAAGCATCTACGATCAGTACGATATTAAAGAATAAGGAGGCTGTGAAAACTAGTGATGCGGCTGTGGGAGTGACATTGGATAGATATTTGAAATGAAAAGAACATCCTGTAGCCGAGTCATTCGTAGCTGTCACGTTCCGAGCGACAGTGAGGGCAGCTGACCCGTCGGAACGTAGTGGAATGTTTGGGATCCCAAAGCAGGCGGCAGAGACGTACTACCTAAGCAGGATGTTTATTCACAAATAAAAGAAAACACAGCAAGTAAGAAGGCAGGGGGTGATCCGACCCGCTTACTACGCCAAAAAGCAAATGGCACACGATGGTGCAAAATTACGCAAACCCAGAAGATGACATAAATTTACGGGACGCAAGGAAAATACCTCGAACCGGATACACTCGCGCATCGAAGGAAGAGTCCAGGTACGGTGGCGAGTTGAGTCAATCATCCGGCATTGGCGAGGTGATCGCGAACCGTATAAATGCCCTGTGTCCGTGATTAGAGAATTGACAGAAGGTGGAGAATGGCCGGGAGAGGCAGGAGCAAAGAGATGGTTTCGGTGTTCGAACAAAATCACTTTTCGAACAGGGTCCTGGAACAAATTATGGTCGAGAACCGAGGTATCACCGTATATATATATATATATATATATATATATATATATATGTATATATCATCTCTCATCTCATTTTCCGTACCGCTTATTCCTCATTAGGGTCGTGGGGGTTGCTGGAGCCTATCTCAGCTGTCTTCGGGCACGAGGCGGGGGACACCCTGAATTGGTTGCCAGCCAATCGAAGGGAACAGAAAGACGTACAACAGTCACTCTCACACTCACACCTAGGGACAATTTGGAATGGTCAATCCAATCTGCCTGACATGCATGTTTTTGGAGTGTGGGAGGAAACCGGAGGACCCGGAGAAAACCCACGCGGGTCCGGGGAGAACATGCAAACTCCACACAGGGAGGCCGGACCGGGACGCGAACCGGCGACCTCTGCACTGTGAAGCCGGTGTGCTAACCACTCGACTACCGGGCCGCCCTATATATATATATATATATATATATATATATATATATATATATATATATATATATATATATATATATATATATATATATATATATATATATATATATATATATATATATATATATATATATATATAATAAACAAAATCCTCGTCTCAGGCACGACTGTCACTTTTACCTTCCAGGCTCTCTCCAGCTCCTCTCTGAGCCCTTGGTATTCCTCAATTTTCTCATGTCTTCTTTCTGATGTTTCCATCACTCGGGACCGCTACATCCACGATGACGGCTTTCCTTTGCCCTTTATCCATGACCACGATATCTGGTTGGTTGGCCATTACCATCTTGTCAGTCTGTATCAGGAAATCCCACAGGATCTTTGCTTGGTCATTCTCTACTACCTTGGGAGGTGTTTCTCATTTTGACCTTGGGTTTTCCAGTCCATACTCCGCACATATGTTTCGGTAGACTATGCCAGCCACCTGGTTATGGCGTTCCATGTAGGCTTTTCCTGCCAGCATCTTACACCCTGCAGTTATGTGTTGGATTGTCTCAGGTGCTTCCTTGCACAACCTACACCTTGGGTCTTGCCTGGTGTGGTATATCCGTGCCTCTATGGCTCTGGTGTTCAGGGCCTGCTCTTGAACAGCCGGGATGCGTGCCTCTGTGCTGTCCTTTACGCCAGCCCTCTCTAGCCACTGATAGGACTTCTTGAGATCAGCCACTTCAGTTATGGTTCGGTGGTACATCCCGTGTAGGGGCTTTTCCTCCCATGATTGTCCCTCTTCCAGCACGTCATCTTCTGTTCCCCATTGTCTGAGACATTCTCTGAGTACATCATCCGTTGGAGCCTTCTCTGTGATGCATTCATTGAGCTTGGATGTTTCATCCTGGACAGTGGCTCACACACTCACTAGTCCCTGGCCTCCTTCCTTACGGCTTGTGTACTGTCTCAGGGTGCTGGATTTGGGATGGAACCCTCCATGCATGGTGAGGAGTTTTCGGGTCTTAACATCCGTGGTCTGAATCTCTTCCTTTGGCCACCTTATTATTCCTGCAGGATATCTGATCACTGGCAGAGCATAGCTGTTTATTGCCCGGGTCTTGTTCTTGCCGTTGAGCTGGCTTCTTAGGACTTGCCTCACCCGCTGGAGGTATTTGGTCGTAGCCGCTTTCTTTGTTGCTAGTTCGAGGTTGCCATTGGCCTGTTGTATACCGAGGTACTTGTAGCTGTTTTCAATATCTGCTATTGTTCCTTCAAGGAGTGAGACCCCTTCAGTGTGGACTACCTTGCCCCTCTTAGTCACCATCCGACAACATTTCTCCAGCCTGAATGACATCCCGATATCACTGGTACTCCCTGATCCACACAACCAGGATCTACAGCAGTGATATCGGTATGTGAAATGAAAGCCGTTGTCGTGGATGTAGCGGTCCCGAGTGATGGAAACATCAGAAAGAAGGAACATGAGAAAATCGAGAAATACCATGGGCTCAGAGAGGAGCTGGAGAGAGCCTGGAAGGTAAAGGTGACAGTCGTGCCTGTGGTGGTCGGAGCACTCGGGGCAGAGACCCACAAACTCGACGAGTGGTTGCAACAGATCCAGGGAACAACATCGGATATCTCGGTCCAGAAAAGCGCAGTGCTGGAAACAGCACGCATACTGCGCAGAACCCTCAAGCTTCCGAGCTAAAATTGGTCTACCTGTGTACCTCTGCCTTCACTCTATATATATATATATATATATATATATATATATATATATATATATAGGAAGGGCATCTGACGTAAAAAAATGTCCAGAACAAATATGCGAATCAAACCTCTGAATCCCATACCGGATCGGTCGAGGCCCGGGTGTCAACGGCCGCCACTGGTACTGTTGACCTTCAGGGTGCCAGTGGAAAATGGACTAGTGTTGGTTGAAGAAGGAGAAGAGCGAGGTGTGCCCGGAGGAAAAGAGAGAAATGGAACGCCAAGAGTATATAACTAAGAGTAGGAACTTCAGGAACTGAATGGAGGAACAATGACATGTAAAGGTAGAGAGCTGGTTGACATGATGCAGAGAAGGAAGGTAGACATACTGTGTGTCCAGGAGACCAGGTGGAAAGGGAGCAAGGCTGGAAGCTTAGGGTCAGGGCTTAAGTTGTTCTATCATGGTGAAGACAGAAAGAGAAATGGAGTTGGGGTTATCTTAAAAGATGAGTTTGTTAGGAATATCTTAGAAGTAAAAATAGTATCAGATAGAATGATGAGTCTGAAGCTAGAAATTGAAGAAGTGATGTTCATTTTTGTTTGTGGGTATGGCCCACAAGTAAGACGTGAGCTGGCAGAGAAGGAGAAATTTTGGTTGGACTTTGATGAAGTCATACAGAACATCCAGAGAAGTGAGAGGGTTGTAATTGGTGGAGACTTCAATGGACATGTTGGCGCAGGAAACAAAGATGATGAGGAGATGATGGGCAGGTTTGGACTCCAGATGAGGAACGCTGAAGGAAAGATGGTGGTTGACTTTGCTAAGAGAATGGAAATGGCTATTGTGAATACTTTCTTTCATAAGAGACAGGAACATAGGGTGACCTATAAGAGTGGAGGCAGAGGTACACAGGTAGACTACATTTTGTGTCAACGGCGCCATCTAAAGGAAATCAGTGACTGCAAAGTAGTAGTTGTGAGAGTGTAGCCAGACAGCATAGGTTAGTAGTGTGTAGGATGACACTGGCAGTGAGGAAGATGAAGAAACCAAAGGCTGTAGTGAGGACAAAATGGTGGAAGTTGAAAAAGGAAGAGCGTTCCATGACATTTCGGAAGGAGGTAAGACAAGCACTGGGTGGGCAAGAGGTCCTTCCAGATGACTGACAAATTGCAGCAAACATAATCAGAGACACTTGGTCGGAAAGTACTTGGTGTATCGAGTGGAAGAAAGGTAGATGAGGAGACTTGATGGTGGACGGGGAGGTGCAGGAGTGTACACAGACAAAGAGGTTAGCAAAGAAGAAGTGGGACACTGAGAGGACGGACGAGAGTAGACAGCAGTACAAGGAGATGCAGCGCACGGTTAAAGTAAAGGTGGCCAAGGCCAAAAAAAGATGCATATGATGACTTGTATGCTCGGCTGGACAGCAAGGAAGATGAGACTGATCTTTCCCGGCTGGCAAGACAGAGAGACAGAGATGGTAAGGACCTGCAGCAGGTTCGGGTGATTAAGGATAGAGATGGCAATGTATTAACAGGTGCCAGTAGTGTGATGGCAAGATGGAAAGAATACTTTGAAGAATTGATGAATGAGGAAAATGAGAAGGAACAAAGAATAGAAGACGTGACTGTTGTGGACCAAGACGTAACAAACAGTAACAAGGATGAAGTGAGGAGGGCGCTGAAGAGGATGAACTGGGGCCTGATGATTTACCAATCGAGGTATGGAAGTGTCTTGGAGAGGTGGCGGTGGTGTTCCTGACTGAGTCATTCAACAAGATCTTAGATGGTGAACAGATGCCTGAAGAATGGAGACGAAGTGTACTCGTGGCCATTTTTAAGAACAAAGGAGATGTGAAGAGTTGTACTAAGTACAGAGGAATAAAGTTGATGAGCCATACAATGAAACTCTGGGAAAGAGTAATTGAAGCTAGACTAAGAGCAGAAGTGAACATTTGTGAGCAGCAGTATGGCTTCATGCCAAAAAAGAGTACAACAGATGCAGAGTTTGCTTTAAAAATGCTGATAGAGAAGTACAGAGAAGGTCAGAAGGAATTGCATTGTGTCTTTGTAGATCTGGAGAAAGCGTATGACAGAGTGCCATGAGAAGAGCTGTGGCATTGCATGAGGAAGTCTGGAGTGACGGAAAAGTATGTGAGAGTGGTGCAAGACATGTATCATGACTGTAAGACAGTTGTGAGGTGTGCTGTTGGTGTGACTGGAGGTGGGACTCCACCAGGGGTCAGCTCTGAGGCCCTTCTTGTTTGCTATGGTGATGGACAGCCTGACAGACGATGTTAGACCAGAATCTCATTGTGACATTGTGATCTGTAGCGAGAACAGGGAACAGGTGGCAGAGAAACTAGAGATGTGGAGAGGAATGAAGATCAATCGCAGCAAGACGGAATATATGTGTGTGAATGAGAGGGATCCAAGTGCAAAAGTAATGCTACAGGGAGAAGAGATAAAGAAGGCGTAGGATTTTAAGTACTTGGGGTCAACTGTCCAGAGCAATGGAGAGTGTGGAAAAGAGGTGATCAAGTGTGTCCAGGCAGGCTGGAGCGGCTGGAGAAAAATGTCAGGTGTGATGTGTGATAGAAGGGTTCCAGCTAGGATGAAAGGAAAAGTGTATACAACAGCGGTGAGACCAGCCATGATGTTTGGACTGGAAACAGTGCCACTGAAGAAAAGACAGGAAGCAGAGCTGGAGGTAGCAGAGCTGAAGATGTTGAGGTTTTCTTTGGGAGTGACCAGGCTGGATAGGATCAGGAATGAGTCAATTAGAGGGACAACTCATATTAGAGGCTTTGGAGAGAATATCACAGAGGCCAGACTGAGATTTTGGACATGTCCAGAGAAGAGAGAGTGACTATATGGGGAGAAGGATGCTGAGCCTTGAACTGCCAGGCAGGAGACCGAGAGGAAGACTGAAGAGGCGGTCTTTGGATGTGGTCAAAGAGGACATGAAGGTAGCTGGTGTGAGAGAAGAGGATGCACAAAACCGGGATAGATGGAGGACATTGATTCGGTGTGGCGACCCCTGAGGGGAAAAGCCGAAAGGAAAAGAAGAAGATATACATCTATATATACAGTGATACCTCGGTTTTCGACCATAATCCGTTTCAGAAATCTGTTCGAAAACCGATTTGTTCAACAACCGAAACAGCATTTTCCATTAAAATCAATTTAAAAAATCTTAACCGTTCAAAGTCTAGAAAACAACTTTTTAACTATTTCATCGCATAAACCAGATGAAAATGTAATTATAGCGCAGGTTATGTGTAAAATTCTATAAAAACAAAGTTGTTTTCACCAATTTTAACATCAACATTAACATCTGTACATAAAAATCTCTCTATCTTTCTAACACGGGGCGTGTTGGCACCTATCCCAGCTGTATTTGTCTTTTCAAACCATCCTCTGCTTGCTTTAAAATCATACTATTCAGGAGATCTTAACCAAATCTGTCATAGCAATAGCATTTTGGCAAAAATAAAACCTCAACAATATTAATGCGTCGGTCACAATGAGACAATGAGGAAGACGTGACATATAACGAAGTGACGTATAAGGAAGCAGAGGGTGTCGAGTGATGCATTCTGATGCACTCAGTTTGGTTGAGAACAAAATTTCTATTGTATACCGGGGCATAAAAAATATTACATTTTTGGTTGAAAACCGAATGGGATGAGAACCGAGACGTTCGAAAACCGAAGTTTGACTGTTTATATATATATATATATATATATATATATATATATATATATATATATATATATATATATATATATATATATATATATATATATATATATATATATATATATATATATATATATATATAGATATATATATATATATAGAGAGAGAGAGAGAGAGAGAGAGAGAGAGAGAGAGAGAGAGGGTGGTTAATTCCTATTGAGAATAATGGTTTCTTTACGCAGTAAAAAAACAAAAACAGCTTTAATTTTACATGCTGTATATGTATTTTTATATTTATATTTATTTTATATATATATATAGTCAAAGTCAAAAAGTCAAAGTCAGCTTTATTGTCAAATATGCTAATATGCATGACATACAGCACAGATGAAATTAATGTCCTCTCGGACCCAACGTGCAAGAGATGCAAGGCACTTATAACGTGGCTAAAAAAGACATACAATTGACAACAGACAATACATGTAATTTCTGTATGTAAAGTGAGGTAGTGTCGTATGGAAAGTGAGGCAGTGACGTATGTAAAGTGAGGTAGTGACATATGTAAAGTGAGGAAGTGACGTATATAAAGTGACGTACTGTAGTAATGCAAAAACGAACAACAAGAAAGGGTTTAAGTGAGGTCTTGCAGAAAAAAATCAGAGAGAACAAAAAAATAGAGTTCAGGGTGATCGTACAGCATGTAGCGTGTACTCAGAGTTCGGTGAGTGTGGCAGTGGGAAGGGGCAGGCTGGGCAGGGCTGGGAGGGAGTTGAGTCTCCGGACTGCCTGGTGGCAGAAACTGTCCTTGAGCCTGCTGGTCTTGGCTCGGAGACTCCGCAGTCTCCGACCCGATGGCAGCAGGCTGAAGAGGCTGTGGGAGGGGTGGGTGGGATCGCCAGCGATCCGGATGGCTCTGCAGGTGAGGCGGGTGTTGTAGATGTGGGGGGGGAGAGAGACACCGATGATCTTCTCAGCTGTCCTCACGATGCGCTGCAGTCTTACGGCAGGACACGGTGCAGGCGCCATACCACACGGTGATACAGCTGGTATATATATATATCAGAATCAGAATCAGAATCATCTTTATTGCCAAGTATGTAGAACACACAAGGAATTTGTTTCCGGTAGAATACGCTGCACTAGTATCGTTGTCAAAAAAAACTGCTAAGTGGCACTATACAGTTCCATTTTGGCTACTGTTGAAAGAGTTCAAAGAGTTAATGGCTTGGGGGAAGAAGCTGTTTAAATGTCTGCTGGATTTGGTGCGCATGGATCGGTAGCGCCTGCCTGAGGGGAGTAGCTGGAAAAGGTGGTGGGCAGGGTGCGGAGGGTCCAGTAGGATTTTCCGCGCCCTAGTTTGGATTCTTGCAGTGTGCAAGTCCTCGAGAGTGGGTAGGGCGGTGCCAATGATTTTTTCCGCCGTCCTAACTGTCCGTTGAAGTCGGATTTTGTCCATTTTTGTGGCGGCCCCGAACCAAACCAAATATATATATATATATATATATATATATATATATATATATATATATATATATATATATATATATTTTTTTTTTTTTACTGTGACAGAAAGCATTGTTGTCAACAGGAAGTAAGCATTCTCACTGAGCCACACCAAAGTGTTTGGGCTTGGACTTTGCCCAGCATAGAACAGGCCTCTCAAGGGTTATTGGGCACGCAAGCATTAAAAAGGCGGTCAGAGTCATAAAAAGCACCAGGACTTATCACAAAGCCTTGTCAGAGATCTGTTGATAAGGCTGTTGATTTTGCAACATTTAAAAAAAAAATAATGACAGTATTTTCTGGAATATAAGGCACATCTTCAACGAATGACATATTTAAAAGACCTTTTCCATACATAAGGTGCAATGTATGATAAGGGGCTTATTCAATGAATGACATATTTTAAAACATTTTCCATCCATAAGGCATACTGGATGATGAGGCACTTGGTCAGCTTGAAAAAAAAATATTTTCTTTTAGGTGCGCCTTATAGTACAGAAAATACGGTACTTATAGTTATAGTCAATCCCATTGCAATAAAAAGTGTCACACTTGATTACTCTGGCAGTCATTTAGTTTTATCACAATTCAATACATATGCTCCATTGATTTTTTTTTTTCCTCTATCTCTCTACTCCATCCATGTTGACCTTTGACCTTTTATACCAGGTGCCCCCAGAACCGGAGTGGACAGCACCACATTGGCTAACTCTTACTCTAATTGTCCATCGCCTCATAAATCGCCAGAAATGTCAGCGAGCGGTCGGTGAGTTGAGTTTCTGTACTTGGACGACTAAATTCCAAAACAAATGCACATGTTGCATGTTGAAACATAGCTGGCACACACACGCACACACACACACACACACACACACACACACACACACACACACACAAGCACACGCACGCACGCGCACACGCACGCACACACGCACACACACACGCACGCACACGCACACGCACACACACATACACACACACACACACACACACATACACACGGAGAGCCATTAGATCATCAATAAAAGAGACGCAGCAGCCGCCATTTTCAGTTTGACGGGATACTGTACGTGGAACACGATGCGAGAGGCTCAAATTGTGAGTAAAGTTCTTCTGATCAACTAAAATGAGTGTTAGTCATCCATTTTCTGTTAACATGCGCCACATTCCATTCCAAAACTAAATACAGAATGATGTATACTGTATGTGGTTCATTAAACCATACAGTATCCACATTGTTTTTGGTCAAAATGGCATTGTCGATACAATATAAAATGAGAAAGCCACCGCGTTATTTGATAGACAGTGATACCTCAGCTTACGAACTTAATTGGTTCCAAGAAAGTGTGTGTAAGGCGAAAACTTTGTCTGCCAAACATTTATTTCTGATAAGAAACCATTAAAAATGAAAATAATCCATTCCCAGGTCCCGATAAAACATCATTTTCTACTAAATAAGCCTTTAAACTACACAAAAATATACATTATTTTATGTATAATAAATGTGCTATTGTATTGTAATGAAAGAAATAAACTGTACTGTATAATGTATAATAGTTGTTTTATTGACCTTTGTGATGGTCGTTTATGTAGTTGCCTCTTATCCGAATGAAGTTGCCGTGCTTTCTCGGCGATAATACCCTCACTCGCACGGTCCATTGCAAGATTGTATTCTCGTAAATTTAATGTTCGTAAGGTGAAAAGTTCGTGAGCGAAAGCTTTTGCAAGCTGAGGTATCAATGTACAATATAAAATGCGAAAAACACCACACTGGAAAAGCGCCGCGATGTTGAAGTCAAAACAACAACAACAACAACTAAATACCAAATAATATGACAACACAAAGACACAGACAGTCTTTCAATCTTAAGCACTTTCTGTACCCTATTTGTTGTGTGAAGCAGTTCTAGATAAAAGAGGAAAGGACCAAAGCGCCCTTTTCACCAGTAGATCAGGGATGTCGTGGTGGAATGTGCACGTCTGCTAAAGGCTAATTGTTGAAAGCAAACACCAAGCTGATGCATCCATTTTTGTCTCACATTTCCTGTCCCACGTCAACCCGCTTCAATTCCAAGCCGCGACAGTTCCATATACACTAATCTTTCTGCTGAACAAAGCGAGGCTGTGAAAATGCTGCCTATGACAGGCGCAAAAAAAGCACAATGGCCCCAGCGCTGTCCAGCCATCACAGGCAAATGGCAACAACATTCTTCCGATATCAAAAACAGTGCTGCTGAACAGGCACAACCGTTCAGCAGTCTCCTCCTTGATGAATATTGTGGCCAAAATGGTTGAAAAACAATCAGTATCTGTTATACATGACACACAATAATCTCGATAAGCCTTCTAAGGCTCTAAGGTCATCTTTTGAAGAAAATCAAGGCTTTTTGGTACGCTGGAAAATATGGTACATATGGTGGTCCCACTTTGCTTTGGAAATTCTGTTCAAAGGATAGGCTAGGGTAGCTTTAACTAGATGTTTACTTTTATGTTGTAAAAAGTAAGTGTGTGAATTGAGCACATAATAATAATATAATATATAATAGATAATAGAATATAATATATAATAGATAGCCAACAGATAGCTTGCTAGATAGCTATTAGATATCTATTAGATAACTTGATAGATAGCTGTATAGCTATGAGATAGCTAGCTAGATAGCTATATAGCTATTAGATAGCTAACTAGGCAGCTAGAAAGCAAATAGATAGGAATTTACGAATTAACTCGTTTTTTTTTATAAAATAATAGCATCTATAGTGTCTTACGCTGCATTGATTGTCCATGGAGTCCTAAAACTTAAGATTCTGTGAGTCCGAGAATTTGAGTAGCAATGACAAAAACCCTGGCACTGGAGTGTACACATTTTTACACATCTGCACCTTTGTTGCACCTGTGTTGCCAAGCAATGGCGTGGCCAGCAGCAGCAGCCGATATTACGCTCTGTGCAACAAGGATGCTGTGAATAAGGGAAGAGGAGGTGTGGGAGGAGGCAGCGTGGACCTCTCTTCTTCTACCTCCTACCACAACGCTTTAACGGACGACTCCATCGCCTATCGGACTCACAGCATACTTAGCGGGGACATTAAAAAGCTGTCCGAGCAAACCACGGCGTCCTGCACTGTACGCGACATCAGAAGTAACATGCATTCGGGATTGACCAGCCCGCCGGGGACGGACCCGGAGAACTTCAACCAGAGGTTTGTCCCCGCAAATGCTTGATATGCGCCATTAAAGCTAAATTTAACGATTTCAAACCCAGTAACAACGTCTGCTCTGTGACATAATAGCTTGCCCTGCCGTCTCATTTCAATTTACGCGTTCGGTGACACAAATCTTCCACCTGCTCATCTTTCGCTGGCAATTATCTGTCTGCTGTTGTTTCATTTCAGGTTGCTGAGCAATGGAGGTGACTCAAAGACATTCAGTCACACCCTCAACATTGTCAAAAACATCGGTGAGTACTCCAATCACTCTAATCAGCCGTCACCCTTTCTCAGACTGCTTCAAATTTAACTCCGACGTGACTTGTTATAGTTGTTAAAATCTAGTCGCGGCGCTATCAGAGAAACATTGATTGGCTTCCGGGTCAAGAATTCATTCAATCTTTTATCTTCATTTCATATTTGAGTTGAAATTGTTCTTATTATTGCTTCCACAGAGCACTGTCCATTTTTCAGCTGCATTTTTTTTTCACTCTTATGTAACTTGCCGTCCAGTCCGACGCCCACCAAACCAATCTGCAGTTATGACTGGGGGAGATTACGCAACGCACTCCTTCCTGCTGTTTGGAGCCATCTTAACTTTGGAAATAAATAGAAAAACAATGAAAAATAGGACATTTCTTATCAGTGAACTTTGAACCCACCCAAAACATTCTTCATTTGTTTCTTTTACTCCTGTATTGAATGTAAATAGGGACATGATATTCAGCTTCATACTCTGTAAAAAATAAATACACAATTAAATGAATAAATAAACAAACACCTAGAGAAATAAATAAAGAAATACAAAAATAAATAAATAAATACATAAACAAACAAAAACACACACAGGCAAAGAAACAAATAAGTAAATGAATCAGAATCAAAATCATCTTTATTGCCAAGTATGTAAAACACACAAGGAATTTGTTTCCGGTAGAACACGCTGCACTAGTATCGTCGTCATAAAAACTGCTAAGTGGCACTATACAGTTCCATTTTGGCTACTGTTGAAAGAGTTCAAAGAGTTCAAAGAGTTAATGGCTTGGGGGAAGAAGCTGTTTAAATGTCTAAATATTTAAATAAGTAAATAAATAAACACACATAAATAAATAAATAAATAAATAAATAAATAAATAAATAAATAAACATTGTAGTTACGGTTTCCTCTCGGGGGCCGTTTGGGAATTTGGGAAAGCCATTAGAATGTTTCATCCCTTTCACGTATTCCATCTAGAGCGCACGACAAATGAATGAATAAGTAGTTTTCAAATCTAAAGTCCAAAATAATGACTGTTCTTATGGTTTACATATGAAAATTTTACATTTTGCTTCAGACTTTAGCCAGCATTATGGTATTTCACAAGTCCTTGGCTTTGAAACCAGTGTCATAAATTGGATTGGATTAGCCTTGATTAGTCTCGCAGTGGAGAAATTGACATTTTACATCAGCAAAGTGATGAAAGGAAGAGGAAAGGAACAGAAAATGTAGAAAAACAAAATACAGGAGCTGTTGTAAAGGCAGCCACTCATGCCGCAGCCATCTTGAAGTCAAAACAACAACAACAAAAACTAAATAACAAAATAATGTGACACAACACAAAAGTCACACACAGTCGTTCAATCGTCAGCACTTCCTGCACCCTCTGTCGAATGAAGCAGGTCTAGATGAAAGAGGAGAGAATCAAAGTGTCCTTTTCACAAATGGATCAGGGACATCACAGTGGAATGTGCACCACTGCTACAAGCTAAATGTTGGATTGGATTGGATTGGATTGGATATGCCTTTATTAGTCTCACAGTGGAGAAATTTACATTTCAATTTACATGTTGAAAGCAAACACATCTCCTGTCCCACATCAATTCGCTTCAATTCCAAGCCGCAACCTACTGCCCATGACAGGTGCAAAAAAAGCACAATGGCACCGACATTCCTCCCAATCAATCAATCAATCAAATGAAAATGAGATGGAAAAAGTGACTAATGAGATGCTTTTTTTCCATTGCAGCCTTCTTGTATCAGGAATACCGCGACACATCGAAAAAGCAGGAGATTGAGCAGCGACGACAGCGCGAGCATCGGAGTCCGGCCGCCATGTTAGCGGGCTCCAATGTGTCCTCCCCGCCGGTTTTGCAGCTCCAGCTGAGGAACAACACCCGTACTCTCAGTTTGTGGCAGAACCTGCAAGCGGTGCAGGCCAGTAGACTCCTCATCCAGTTGCCACAAAAAGAAATTATCATGCAAGAGGTAATCCAAAAATGCTTTATAATTGGTGGCATGGGCATTTTCAATGACGTAGTTTTCACCCCCGACCGAAATATGTTTTATTTTTATTATCGTCCTCATTCACTGCCATTCACGAATTGATTCGGGAATTGAAAATATGACAGAGCGCAATACCCGAATTTGTTCAGGTTTTGTATTTTCATGCTTGGGTGCCGATAAAGCGCTAGCCATGGCCTTTTTCTTTTCCACAAGGGAGCATCATTTCCCTTGTTTCCATGTTAGCGATTTGTACCAGCTCGAGCTATTGTGAAAGGGCTATATAAACCAATATGTATTGGACAGCCACCCCCATTTGAAGCTCATATAATATTAACAATAATACATTTAATTTATAAGCGCCTTTCAAAACTCTCAAGGTTACTTCAGTCACAGGATCAGTTTTTCTGTGGGTGAGCAGTGGCAGCCACATTCACCAGCGTTCACTCAACCCAGAAGTAACTCAAATAGATAGAAAGCTAGCGAGCTAGCTAATAGATAGCTAATAGATAGCTAGCTAAATAGCTAGCCAGCCAGATAGCTATGTAGATAATAGATAGCTAGCGAGATAGCTAGCGAGCCAGCCACATAGCTAATAGATGGCAAATAGGCTTTGCAAATAGCAGATAGATAGCAAATAGATAGCAAATAACTTTGACTTTGATAGTCCCTTCCCACGAGGGGGCATCATTTCCCTTTTTTTCCATGTTAGCACTTTGTCCCCTGTACCTGTCATTCCTTTTTTTTTCTTTCCAGGCCATGTTTGAGCTTATTACTTCAGAGGCATCATACTACAAAAGTTTAGAGATTCTCGAAACTCACTTCCTTCGGAATCCTTCTTTAATAAACACCCTGAGCCAATCCGATATGCACTTTCTGTTCTCCAACATTGAAGAAGTCATGAAAGCAAGTGAACGGTAGGATAACGCTTCGGCTAACGCAAATCGCTGGTTGTTCATTTTTTACAAGCAATCCCTCCTAACGCTCTTCTTACGTTCTTAGGTTCCTGATGGATCTTGAACACCGAATTGAGAAGTCCATTTTAATTTCGGATGTGTGTGACATCGTTTACAACCATGCTGTTGAGCACTTCAGCGTTTTCATCAAGTACGTCATCAACCAGATGTACCAGGAACAGAACTACAGGCGAATTTTGTGAGTAGTCATTATTATTATTATTACAGACATTCCCCAACTTACGAACGGGATATGTTCCGAACGGTCGTTCGGAAGTTGAATTTGTTCGTAAGTTGTTTCAGTGCTATATTTTGTATGAAATGTATGTTTGAAGGACAACCGACACCATTTTTTTGTTTCCTAAATGACATCAGTTTTGTTTTATAGCATCGAAAATACCCAAAAAACGCAGGCTGATATTCTTATTCAAATGCAAAACACCAATAAAAATGACTTAGAGTGTCCCAAAACTGACACAAAATGAGCTCGAAAACTGGGCAGATTCAGAAAGTCCCGCCCCTGGGTTCGTGACGTCACTATTGGTCACACACTGCCTTGCCACAGAATCAAAAACAATGGCTTCAGAGAGTTCAGATTCGGAGAAGATGCTTTCTTATTACTCATCCGGTGATGAATATGATTCAAATAGTTCTGAAGAGGAAAGCAGAAATGTTTGCAATCGACTAAATAAGTCCTTCCGTATCAATTCGAGCCGTCTGGACTCCAATGTAGCGCCCATAAAATGCAAAAGATGGCGCACAAGCTCCATTGGAAATGGCTGATTTGTCCCCGTTTGTGTAAAAGTACACATTCTTCATGCGTGTGACCGCAATTGGCTGCGACACACAACGATTCACCATCGCGTTATTTATGGAGTTTTCCTTCTAATTTCGCAATACCAACCCGATATTTTCAGACCTAACAAAGTACCCAAAATGCATTGTGTGTCGCTTTCTCGGTCACGGGCGTTCCCTCCGTGACGTCACGTAGGGGATCGTCATCAACTCGAAAACAAGACTTCCTGAATATTCAGCGTGAGTCTTAAAACGTGGAATCTTTGTAAAATGCGCTCAGTAGAAGTCATTTGAAGTGATTTTACAAATTATGGACACAACTCGTCCGGGGCGTCGGTTGTCCTTTAAGGCTTGTAGAAGTAACCTGTATTGTTTTTTCATAAAAAAAATTAACATTTCATAAAATATATGCTCTATAAAGATATGTACATGTACAACTGGAGATAATACGACATATGATACTACAAAAATGTTCATATGTACCATTGTTCGTAACTTGAATGTTCGTAAGTAGCGGACCGTCTGTATTTAGAATGTTTCACATGCTGCTCCATCGTTCTTTTCAATATCAATCGGAGTCATTTGTGAGGGTGAGACTGAAATGAACTATTACGCTCACTGTAATAATCAATGTTCTTAGGCACTGGTGTCAAAGCCAAGCCAAGCCAAGCCAAATCAGGCCCACCACACCATTTTATTCGGCCCACAAAAGCAAATCAAACTTGTGAATTAGAATCATAATCAGAGTCATCTTTATTTTCTGTGTGGGTTTATAAGTATGTAGAACAAACAAGGAATTTGTCTCTGGTAGAACACGCTGCCATAAGAAAAATGAAGACAAAATACAGTTCTATTTGAATTCCTGTTCAGAGAGTTAATGGCAAAGGGGGAAGAAGCTCTTTAAATGTCTGCTGGATTTGGTGCACACGGATCGGTAGCGCCTGCCTGAAGGGGAGTCTCTGGAAAAGGTGGTGGGCAGGGTGCGGAGGGTCCAGTGATTTTCCGTGTTTATTCTCTTTACTTGGGATATGTTTATGACTTTAAAACTGACAGCCACATTTGTTCATGATGCAATTACGTTTGTGTCTTTGGTGCTGGAAAAGGTGGTGGGCAGGGTGCAGAGGGTCTAGTATGATTTTCCGTGCCCTGTTCTTGATATTTACAGTGTGCAAGTACTCCAAAGTTGCTCGGGCTTGATAAATCCTGAACCAAAATTTCAAATCGTCCCATGTAAAACAGAAAAATAGTCGTTTTTTACTTCAAATTTGAAGGCACAGTACACAGTGTGTAACCTCTTCACAAAAAGTACCCGTAAGTCAGTCATAACATCACAGCTTCTGGTTTATCCATGACAATTGATTTGAATACTTTGGCAATATGGATGCTTTAAAAAAAGATCCTGTTTTCCTATAGCATTGAAGTGTCTTCTATTTGATCGCAGTGATTGAAATCGTTTTAACCATGCGACGATCGAGTGAAAATTTACCTTGTTCTTTATTTTGGAGATTTGCAAAATTCCAGTGTGTGCTCAGCAAAGAAAAAGTAATCACTAAGCATGTGCGTGAAATAGGAGACATGCCATAAAAAAGCAGGTGAGCTTTGGAAAATGTGAAGGGTGTGGTTGCTTGTGAATTTTGACGTGCGCTGTACAGTATATCGCTATTCATCCGACACATAATAGAGCAGGTGAGATGTTCCCACGCCTCCCACAAGACAGTGAGAACGCATGCACTAAAACACCTGTTATATTACATGCCATCGTCGTTAGCTGATGTGCATGACATCGGTCACCAGCAGTTAGTGGTGCAACCAAAAAATGCTCATTAACTCATTCACTGCCAGACGTGCAAAAATGTGTCCACTCCAGGGCCAAGGTTTTTGGCATTGTCACTTCAATTGCAGAACTCACAGAATATTGACTTTTAGGAGGACACAAACATTCAATGCAGCGTAATAAACCTTAGATGCTCTTCTTTCATCAGAAAACAAGAGTTAATTCCTAAATGATATAGGTCTGGAGTTATCTGAGCTTGAAATGGGGGCGACTGTCCAAAATACAATGCAAGACATACATATTGGTTGATATAGTGCTTTAACAACAGCTGAAGCTTGAATAAAGCACTATTATGAACAAAAAGTAAATGCTACCCCTTCGTGGAAGGGAAAAACATTGCTAGAGGTCTGACCAGCGCTTTATCGGCACCCAAGCATGAAAAACTAAACCCAGATTTAATTTACAAACGCCACTCTATGTAATATTTTCAATTCCCGAAAACGTTTGTAAATGGCAGTGAATGAGTTAATCAATGTCTTGGATTAAAGCAATTAATTCAGGCAAACTGGAAGTTTTCAGTTTCTAATTCTTGGTCAGTCGGTCTCCCCCACCGTCCATCTGTCCGTTTGTCTGTCCAACTGTTTTATATGAAATTCACTGGCGTCAATGTTATGGCTTCAGATTGCTAGGATGGTAATATTGTTTAAATTTTAATGTTTCAAAATGTAGATTGATATAAAAGAATAATTTGCTTAACAACATATATAGTACTGTGCTTCAACACAGAACAGCAACAAAAACAATTCAAAAATCATAATTGTCTTTGGAAAGATAGCTGTTTACGTAGAATGTGGACGTGAGTGGGAACTAGAACGTAAACCTTGGCTGAAGGTATGAGACCTGAAGAGCCATGACTGGAAAAACTCGGTTTGACAGTAAGCGACAGTGAATAAATATTTGGTGGAACTCAATGCCGTGTTGTTTGTTTTGGCATGATGGCAGCATCGCCAATGAGGAAATCACTATTGGATTGTGTGGACAGTTCGAAATGGATGGCATCAGTATTTGCGAATCGATAAACTACTTTTACACATGCATTCAGTTGGAACCGAGGCAAAAACCAAATAAACGTAGGAAACGCCGCAGAACTGATCGAGTCATCAAGGCTAAACGCAGAGAAGGAAATACAGAGAGGGAGTGGTCTGGAGGAGCATGCTTTTAAAGTCAAAGAAGGCGCACCTAGCTTACAGGTGTGTCTGATAACCGCACAGTGAAACTGGCGAAAGATTGGACAACAGATTGTTCGCAATCACATTGTACCTTGCTCCCTACGTACCATACTCACAGAGAAAAATCCATTGAGTCGATATTTAGTAGTGATAAAATAAGTTTCGATAGAAAGATGGAGAGAGAAAGAGAGAGAGAGAGAGAGAGAGAGAGAGAGAGAGAGAGAGAGAGAGAGAGAGAGAGAGAGAGAGAGAGAGACAAAGAGAGACAAAGAGAGACAAAGAGAGACATACAGAGGGACAGAGAAAGAGAGAGAGACAGTCAGACAGAGAGAGAGAAACTGAGAGAGAGAGAGAGACAGAGAGACAGTGACAGAGAGACAGAGGGAGAGACAGAGGGAGAGACCGAGCGATAGACAGAGGGAGAGACACAGAGAGAGAGTCAAAGAGAGACATACAGAGGGACAGAGAAAGAGAGACAGACAGACAGAGAGACATAGATACAGAGAGACAGAGACATAGAGGTAGAGAAAGACAGACAGAGACAGACAGTGATAGAGAGACAGACAGAGACAGAGAGACAGAGAAAGAGAGACAGAGAGACAGTCAGAGACAGACAGAGAGACAGAGAGAGAGACAGAGAGAGATTAAGAAAGCTAAATGTCGTGAGGTGTGGACTACGTCCCACAACCACAAAATGTGTTTTTTTCCCCAAATAGTGCCATTAAAACACGAAATAAAACAAAAACGTTGCCATTAGCTACAGTCACTTGAAGTGTTCGTACTACCGTAATTAGTGTCGCTATGTTACCGCAAAGTGGTAAAATGCCACACCCTGATCTACGTGGATTTGCCACAATGGGTGTGTCACCATTGTTAGGTTAGCATAGCAGAAAGCCGCACAAGCGAGCTCAAGACTGTAGGTCACACACTTTTGTTTTTTGATTATTTTTTTTTTTGCTCTTGGATCCGTCAGACGTCATTCAGCAGTGATTTCAGCAAATACTATTTGTGATTATAGCCAAAAGTCAGATTTTCTATATGTATTAAAATCAAACAAGGCAAAATGGTCTTGCAACTGTTTCGTTTTTGGTCTAATAATGTCTGGATACTGTCAGCGTACCTGAGGCATCGGGAAGGTTTGTAGGGGTGGAAGAGCGAGGCCATTTATGGATTTGAAGACAAATAATAATATCTAGAAAGAAACTCTAAAATGTATAGGGAGCCAGTGAAAGGATGCCAGAGTAGGAGGTACAGTATATGCTCCCTCTTACGAGTACCAGTCAAGAAGCAGCAAATACCAGTACCAGCCAAGAAGCAGCAAATTGCCAAATGAACGATCGTTTGGCATTTGGCATACTCGACACGGCAGCCAATCAGAAGCCTGTTTCGTTCTTCGGACTATACCGTGACTGAAAAGTGTACTTCAACGTTTTGAAAGCCGCTGAGAAAGAGGCGTCCACTTGGCTTGTAGCGGTTTGCTTGTAGCTTTTGCTTTATTGAATAAAACAAACGTTTAATTTGAAAAATATCGGGGTTTTTTTTCTTGAAGAAGTTGTCGGCTACACGGGCCGAGACGTTTTGAAAGTCGTATGCTCGACGTAAATGTTTTACGCCCCGGGCCACCGGGCAGACGCGATTTCAAACACTGCATACACCATTGAATACCTTATTGAATGCTTTGATGGGATAAAATAGAACAGTTCTCAGATGGTTCAGACCTTATGACAGGGGTTATTTTGACCTTTGGAAATTTTGAATCTGAACAAATGGCTGTGACTTGTGGAGTCCTTCAAGGGTCAATCCTTCGACCCCTTTAGTTCAGTCAAATATTTCAGAACCATCTTTCAAACTATCTTTCAAAACCAAAGACTAAGTTTGAAGTGTTGCTGATAGACTCAACCTGACTTTCGGAAATCATATCCAACCAATCATTAAACAGCCTTTTACCAGCATATCAAAACGGAAGGTCTTCCTATTTAAAGCAGACTAGCAGTGAACCTGTTCAAGCTTTGGATTGATCAAACTCATTTCATGAGATTTGTGCAGTTAATAAATCAAATTTGGGACCGTGAATATGTGTGCCCATCTCTCCAGAGAAGGAAACCAAGCATTCCGGGAGACCATGGCCATATTGGAGAACCATCCATGTGTCAGAGGGCTTTCTTTTACATCATTCCTCATTCTTCCTTTCCAGAGGATTACAAGACTCAAGTTGCTGGTTCAAGTGAGTAAAACTGACTGGATTCAAGTCACAATAGTTTTGGAAGTCTCTAAAATGTATCACTGCTTCTTCAGAATATTCTAAAAAATGCTGAAGAACACTCCGAGAGGGAAGCAAATGCTATTAAGGCACATCAGCGACTGGAGCAGGTAAGGAATAAACTATTTAACTTATTGACTGCCAGACGATGTGCAAAAAATGTGTCCAGTCCAGTGCCAGGGTTTTTGTCATTGTCACTCAAATTGCAGAATCCACAGAATATTAAGTTTTAGGACGACATAAACATTCACAATGCAGCGTAAGAAACCTTAGACTATCTTCTTTCATCACAAAGAAAGACTTCATTTCTAAATTATATGGGTCTGGAGTAATCTAGCTTGAAATGGGTCCGGGTGTACAAAATACAATACAATACTGTACATAGATTTTTTTCTCACTTTAACAACAGCTGAAGCCGAAACAAAGCGCAAACATGGACAAAAGGCAATGCCCTCTCGTGGGAGGGAAAATATCGCCAGAGGTCTGACCAGCGCTTTATCGGCACCCCCCCTGCAAGAAAACCCAATCAAATTCGGGATTGGCGCTCCACGTCATATTTTCAATTCCCGATTAAATTTGGGAATGCCAGTGAAATGATCATACCAAAAACTCACTCACTTGTGTGTGTCTCTTTAACAGATTGTGAAAGAGTGCAACGAGGGGGTGCGAAAAATGAGTCGCACAGAAGAGCTGATCAGCATTGAAAAGACTTTAGAGTTTAAATCCAAGGTAAAGAACTGCATCCTCTGGTTTGGCATTTTAACCCGTGACTTCACACGTTGCCTTGGAGATTCTGTGATGCGGAATCATCAGTAGCAGGCCATGGATTCCATCAGTAGGCCTTCAGTAGTGCTATGTCAGAATCTATCCAGACTGAAAAAAGTGTGGTGTGATTTACTACAAGTTCACTAGACGGTACCATTAGCCAGATGATAACTGACCGACCGACCTCAATGATGTCCATTTTTTTCTTGAAAAGTCCGTCTTGAAAATTGCTTAGACAGTAAATCTGCAACCAAATCCTTTTTTTTCTCTTCCTTTGGCCATTGTGGGTTGACAAAACCACTATTAAATCAACACAACAATGTATTTGCTTATGCAGCTCATGACCGATACAGTGTGGTAGCGCTGGGGAGTATGCGCTTATCACTAGCGGCTTGTGATCAGAGCAGTTTTTCGCAAACTATGATTGCCTAATAACTAACCAATCATAGTTTACGAAAACTATGACGTTGACCAGCGCCTTCCAGAAGGCGTTCATACCCCTTTTGGGTAGCCAACTTGAAATCTGATTGGTTCGAGCAACAGTTTGATTGACACATTTGATGCTCCAGAGCCTGCAGAACTGATGGTGAAGGCGTCCAGTTTGATTTCTGACCTTCCACAATGATGTCTGAAATGTGATTGGTTAAATGCTTAAATACGAAAATGCACATCTGGAAGCAATACAACAGGGGAAAGAAAAGCAATGAAAGGAAGCTACAAGGCAATTCCGAATTCATGGACAAAATATCATTCTCATCAGTCTGTGATACAGATATTTTTAGGCCAGCAGAGAAAACTTTGCAGGCCTTGACGGTCCGCCACTGAGAATCATGTATTATGAAGTAAATAGTGCTTTCTTCCCTTGTAGTCTGTGCCCATCATCTCCCACTCCCGCTGGTTGCTCAAGAAGGGGGAAGTGCAACTCATGGCCGGACCCAAGAGCACCAGGACATTGCGAAGCCGTAAACTTTACCAACCCGTCTTCTTGTTTCTCTTTAACAACCTTCTGCTGGTCACCAAGCGTAGCTCGAGGTACGCATCTTTTCAATCATTCTCTTGCCAAAATGTCATCAGTCAGTGTCGGTCGTATACACAAATGTCTTTCCAGTGGTGACAAGTTTCAGGTTCTGGACTCCTGCACACGGGCGATGCTGAGGACTGAAGATTTAGAGGACCAAGGTCAGATGTTAGCCAATGTCTTTAATCTTAAATTGCTGGAGAACCAAGAGGACCGGCCAGTCAGCTACATGCTCAAGACTTCAAGCATGTAAGTTTGTGAATCACATTTTGGAAAATCCATCCATCCATTCAATTTCCAGACTGCTTAATCCTCATTAGGGTCGCGAAAGTCGATCCTAGCCGTCTTCGGGCACTTGGCGGGGGACACCCTGAACAGCTTTCCATGCAATTTCAGGGCACACATAGACAAACAACCATTCACTCTTGCATCAAAGGATTTTTTTTGGGTGTTCAATCCGCCTGCCATGGATCTTTTTTGGAATGTGGGAGGAAACCGGAGTACCTGGAGAAAACCCACACAGTGAACATGCAAACTCCACACAGGCAAGCCGGCCGGACCGGGTCTTGAACTTGTGACCTCTGCACTGTGAAGCCCACTGAATTAAATGTTCAACGATGACTTGTCATTATCCGAAGAATGACATAAGCGCGCGTGCTCTGATGACCACCTCCAAGTGTTCTGTTGCCAACGTGGCCTCCCTACTGAAAAATGTGCGGCCACGCCCCTGGCATACGTTTCACGAATGCATCATTAAGCATCATGTGTCACATTTAAAGTTCAGGAGATGAGTGGCTTCAATTGGTGGCTGTGTTCACACCCACTACGGCAACATCTGACCTATTTACAATTTGCATCGAGATGATAGACTTGCGTTAGTCCTGAAAAAAAAGGTCTTGAACTCATTCACTGCCATAGACCAGAAAATAAATACAAATATAGCTATCTAGCAAGCTATCTAGCTAGCAATCTGGCTAGCTATCTATTTGCTATCTTTCTGGCTAGCTAACTATTAGCTATATAGCTATCTATTTATATAGCTAGATATCTATCTATCTAGCTGTCTATTGGGTATGTCCTTGAGAGTTTTGAAAGGTGCTTATAAATACAATGTATTATTTATTATCCATCCATCCATCATTTCCCATACCGCTTATTCCTCATTAGGGTAGCGGGGGTGCTGGAGCCTATCTCAGCTGTCTTCGGGCACGAGGCGGGGGACACCCTGAATTGGTTGCCAGCCAATCGCACACAAGGACAAACAACAGTCACTCTCACACACACCCAGGGTCAATTTGGAGTCTTAATCCGCCTGCCATGCATGTTTTTGGATGTGGGAGGAAACCGGAGGACCCGGAGAAAACCCACGCAGGCCTGGGGATAACATGCAAACTCCACACGGGGAGGCCGGAACGGGACGCGAACCGGCGACCTCTGTATAATTTATTATTATTATTATTATTATTATTATTATTATTATTATTATTAATTAGCTATCTAGCTATCTAGCTTTCTATCTATTTGAGTTACTTCCGGGTTGATTGAAGTTGCGTGTGGCTGCCGCTGTTTACCCACAGAAGAACTTATCCTGTGACTGTAAATTGACCCTGAGTGTTTTGAAAGGTGCTTATAAAAGAAATGTATTCTAATTCTAATTCTAATTCTAATTATTCCTGAATCGATGAGGTTTCTTCAGCCGTCTTCTGTACTTTTTGAAGGTGTCGGACGTTTCGCCTCCTATCTAAGAGGCTTTGTCAGCGAACTAAAGTCTGACTGGTCGTATCGGCACACAGCTATGATAGGTCCCTATTCTCAGGTTGGGGGGAGCAGAGGACCACTCCCTGTGGCCCCACTGATTGTTCCTACATTCCTGACTAACGACTGGCCTATTTGCCCCTGTCCCACCGATATCACCTCATCAGCATTACGAATGTTGCCTAACCTGTGTTGCTTAAGCAGGCTATTGTATGCACGATCCAAATTGAACCTCACCCCACCAGACCGGTTTAATGAAGGATTTAGTTGTTTTATGAGAATCGCTTCTTTTACCCCCCTTTCAAACCATCTATGAAAGAAGTGATTCTCATAAAACAACTAAATCATTCATTAAACCGGTCTGGTGGGGTGAGGTTCAATTTGGATCAAGTACAGATGACGGCTGAAGAAACCTTCTCATCAATGGACCACTCGACTGAGAGCTTACACAGACATTATTCCTTAATGTATTCGGGAATTGCGGTTATTGAAAAGAGGACATAGAGGGCCATTCCTGAATTTGTTCGGATTTTGTTTTTGTTTTCATGCTTGTGTGCCGATAAAGCCATGGCCCCTGGCAATTTTGTTCTTTTCCACAAGGTGTTCTCCCCAGACCCGCGTGGGTTTTCTCCGGGTCCACCAGTTTTCTCCCACACTCCAAAAACATGCATAGCAGGCAGATTGACCACTCCAAATTGTCCCTAGGTGTGAGTGTGAGAGTGACTGTTGTATGTCTTTGTGTGCCCTGCAATTGGCTGGCAACCAATTCAGGGTGTCTCCCGCCTCGTGCCCGAAGACAGCTGAGATAGGCTCCAGCCAATCCCTGCGACCCTAATGAGGAATAAGCGGTACGGAAAATGAGATGAGATGAGATAATAATAATATGTCGTGCGGCGAGACAGCAAGCAGGTGGAAAGATGATAGAAGTTCACTCAGCCAGATGCAGGAAGGGTATTGTGAGTTTTCTTTATTTGAAGTTGATATCAGTTTTCGGCAGACCCCAGATAACACTGCTCTTCAGGTTGTCCTTTGTCCCTCTTCTTCCTCCTCGAAGTGACTCGCTCAGTCTGGCTTTAAAGGTGCTTCACCTGAGCTTCTGGCCAATCGGGTCCCAGCGGCAATTGGCCATTCCCAGGTGGTTACAATCACCTTCTCAGAGTTAATTAGTGGTCGCCCAACTCTACTGTTTTGGATGGGGAGAAATGCGTACCTTTCTCCCATCCAAAATCCAGAAAACACAAAATTATTTAATGTTTTTTTTTGGCATCATGACATAATAATAATAATAATAATAATAATAATAATAATAATAATACATTTTATTTCTAAGCGCCTTTAAAAACTCTCAAGGACACTGTTAGTGCTTTGTTTCATTTCAAGATAATTCCAGACCCATATCACTTAGGAATTGGATTGGATTGGATTTGCCTTTATTAGTCTCGCAGTGGAGAAATTTACATTTCACAGCAGCAAAGTGATGAAAGGATTAACGTATGCATTATGTAAACATTCGATAAAACGTTGAAAACTTTGACTCTCTTCTTTCATCAGAAATGAAGAGTTAATTCCTAAATTGTATAGGTTTGGATTTATCTGAGCTTGAAATGAGTGACTGTCCAAAATACAATGCAATACAGAGATCCCTCGCTACTTCGCGGTTCACTTATCCCGGCTTCAGTGCATCACGGATTTTTTTTTGAAGGGAAAAAACGTTTTTATTCGTATTTTTCATTATTATTGTTTTGTTTTTTTTATTAATGGCATGCAAATGTGCAAACAAACAAAGTAAAAGAAACAACACTGCAAACACACTGCAAACATAGCAGAATAAAATCAAACACACTGGCTTTGAACATCTCATGGAGCATCCATATCTGGTCTGACAAAAAAAAAAGACAAAAATAAGAAAGAGTGCCAACAACTACCGATAATGTTCTTCTCTCGGAGAAACACTCCAGTAGAAAAACACGCTACAGCGAAGCAGAGTCAGGATGAATACGTGCAGCAGTTTTACAACACTGTTCTTTAAGCGATTAAAAAAGAGGTTTTATTTTTCGTTTCATTCTGCAGTATGTATAGTTTTGCATTGTAAAATAAAAAATAAATAAAAAAAGCTGACTACATTGTACTTCGCGGATTTCACCTATCGCGGGCTATTTTTGGAACGTATCTCCCGCGAAAAACGAGGGTTCACTGTACATACGTATTGGTTTATATAGCACTTCAACAACAGCTGAAGCTCGAATGAAGCGCTAACAGGGAAAAAAGGGAAATGCTGCCCCCTTGTGGAAAGGAAATAAATATTCCCAGAGGTCTGGCCAGCGCTTTATTGGCACCCAAGCATGAAAAACCAAAATCCAAACAAATTAGGGAATGGTGCTACATGTCATATTTTCAATTCACAAATAAATTTGTGAATGGCAGTGAATGAGTTGAAATCAAATGCCTCAAATCAAGATGACTTTCAAGCTCATGGTTTCAGTTTTCGACCTATCCGTTAGCTGTCAATGGTTTGAAATAAAACAAAGTAACGAGACTTGGTGCTAATCAACGGAATTCCGTTGACAGGAGTGATAAGCTTCGATGGATCTGTGCGCTGACTCCGAACCCACGCACCCGCTTCATGTCGACCAGTGCACACCAATCAGGTGAGATTTCTTGTTTTATTTTATTTTTTTATTGAGAGTATATGCAAATTGAAGTGATACATTAGTAAAATACAGTCTCCTTGATTTGAATACCACATCCTTGGATGTCTCAAGCACCATCATCCATAAACCAACAGAACATAGAAATTTTAATAGGTTGTCTTTTCATGAACCGATTTATAACCTTGGCTCATGAGCTCTTCCTGTGAAGGAGTTTACAAGTCCTAAATTTTGCCCAAGGCCAGATTTTCTACACGAAGATGACATGTTAAAGGCTGTGTCTATTCACCTCAGATTGAGCCCAGATTTTCCGTGCTTCCATTCTGGGCCCTGTGATCGGGCAACTAAGCATACAATAGCATGAAACTTTGAAATAGGATAACTTCTTATGTGTCTATTCTCCATCACTCAACATACAAATCGAATCATACTCATACTATCCGTTCTGTTACGCATTTTAGACTCTTTGCAAGTGCAGTGCATTCAGTCCTACTCCTCCCAGGAGCCGGATGAACTCTCCATCGAGATGGCCGACGTTTTGAATCTCTTGGAGAGAACGGATGACGGTACATAGCCCTGCATAACCACCACGGTAGTTCAGTCTTCCGATTTGGCCAACGTGCGTCGTATTTTGTGGTTGCTTCCAGGCTGGATGATGGGCGAAAGGCTCCACGATGGTGAAAGAGGATGGTTCCCAAGTCGATTAGTGGAGGAGATCCAGAGTCAGGAGGTTCGGGCTCAGAACCTGAGAGAGGCGTTCAAGGTGCATCACGCTCAGGAGGGAGCCGGAGTCTTGCAAAGTGGTCCGAGACTAGGTTCGAGAGGGGGGAGACCCACGCCAAAAGTCTCCAGTCTCTTCAGTTTGTGGAATGATCCCATGGGAAGGAAATAAATATCAGCGCTCAAAGAGGATGCATGTGCAAAAAAGCATAGAGTTTTGGATGGATCTTGAACAATGATGCCTTTTCAGCTTTACCGTTTTGCTGTCGGTTGCCCCTTTTACACGCAGATCGCATAAAACTGTCGCATCGGAGCCATCATAGAATATCTGTCATTGATCCACCTTGGCCGGGATTTCACGATTTCAAAACTCGACTTGACATGATCCAAATTTTTGGGGCCACGCATACATCACAAGACGAAGAAATATTTCAGTAAATAACTTGTATACAGGTAACATCCAAGTCACGACCGGCGCAAGTTACGACCACCCGTACTTACAACCACGACCGCCAGACCTTTTCTTTTATTCTACGCCTGGCACCGCAATGCGCAAGCAGCCGGCAACGCGTACTACAATCTTGGCCAGCATGTCACACACTCGCACAGCAATCTGCTGCGTGACTTTACTCAATAGATGAGTTATACAGTGCAGATACCGTCTTGGCAACATCTCCTGTAGTACTGTACACTGCTTTTTTCCTTCGGCGTCCGCCGGAGTCCGAGCGTGTGTGTCGGGCGACCTCTTCTGGCCGTTAGCAGGAGGAGCCATTTTTCAACATAAAATGATAAAAACGGCACTAAAAGGAAAGTATAACAGTTATAAATGAACTGTACAGTAAACAGTTTTGTATACATTACAGGTACAGTTATACAGTAATAAAAATCAATAATACGAAATATAAAATGATAAAAATGACACTAAAAGTGATAAGATTTATAAATGAACTGTAAAGAGTTTGCGTCTGTGTAAGCTCTCAGTCGTACAGGAGTGGTCCATCGATGAGAAGGTTTCTTCAGCCGTCATCTGTACAAATTTGAAGGTTTCGGACGTTTCGCCTCCTATCCAAGAGGCTTCGTCAGCGAACTAAAGTCTGACTGGTCGTATCGGCCCTATTTATATATCCCTAATGTCCAGACATGGCAGCGCCGGATACAGCTATGATAGGTCCCTACTCTCAGGTTGGGGGGAGCAGAGGACCACTCCCTGTGGCCCCCCTGATTGTTCCTACATCCCTGACTAACGACTGGCCTATTTGCCCCACTCCCACCGGTATCACCTCATCAGCATTATGAATGTTGTGTAACCTGTTTTGCCTAAGCAGGCTATTGTATGAATGATCCAAATTGAACCTCACCCCACCAGACCGGTTTAATGAAGGATGTTGTTGTTTTATAAGAATCGCTTCTTTTACCACCCTTTCAAACCATCTATGTTCTTTCGCTAAGATTTTAACCTCATTGTCGTCAAATGAGTGGTTGCTAGCTTTTAGGTGCAAATGTACTGCCGATTGAGGCCCACTTGTATTATCCCTGCAATGTTGATAAAGTCTTTCTTTGAGAATTTGTTGAGTCTCCCCAATGTACTGCTCTTTACAATTTCATTCTCACAATGTATTGAATAAACTACATTACTTTGTTTTTCATTTGGTAGCCTATCTTTTGGATGCACTAATTTTTGTCTTAACGTGTTTATCGGTTTGAAATAAGTAGGAATTTTGTGTTGCCAAAGGACTCTTTGTAATTTTTCAGAAACTCCTGCAATGTAATGTACTGCTACTCCTCTCCTTTTTGTGTCTTGAGAATTTTTGGTTTCATTCCCTATTCTTACTTTCTGACATTTGTTGAATGACCACAGACTTTAGTTCGCTCACGAAGCCTCTTGGATAGGAGGCGAAACGTCCGAAACCATCAAATGTGTACAGATGACGGCTGAAGAAACCTTCTCATCGATTTAAAGAGTTTGGTATAATTCAATAGAAAACGTTGCTTAAAAACAACAGACTATACTGTCGTGTAACCATCACGTCGACCATTTTGAATGGATATCGACTTACAACCGTTTGACTTACGACCGTTTTGTCAGAACGGAACTCGGTCGTAACTCGGATGTTACCTGTATTTACTTCCTATACTTGTGTCATGTTGACGGAGTATCAACAAAATTCAATGGTGGGCCGTGGATTTCATCACGAGGCCTTCAGTAGTGCTATGTCTCACTCAATCCAGACTGACAAAAGTGTAGTGTGATTTACTACAAGTCCACTAGAGGGTACCATTAGCCAGGAAATAACTGACCAACCTTTCTTGAAAAGCCCGTTTTGACAATAACATCACAAATTAACACAAAAATATATTTTCTTATGCAGCTCGCTACCGATACAGTGTGATAGCTCTGGCCAGTATGCTCTTATCACTAGTGGCTTGTGATCAGAGCCAACTCTGACGTTGACCAGCGCCTTCAAAAAAGGCGTTGCTCCCCTTTTTGGATTGCCAAAATGAAATCTCATTGGTTCGAGCAACAGTTCGACCGGCACATTTGATGTGACAGGGCCTGCAGAACTGATTGTGAAGGCGTCCAGGTCGATTTCTGACCCTCATAAAAAATGATGGCACAAGTGTGATTGGTTAAATGCTTGAATACAAAAACACCTGTCTGGAAGCATCACAACAAGGGAAAAGTAATGAAAGGAAACTGAAAGATTATTTTAAAATAATTCATGGACAAAATATATTTCACATCAGTCCATGACTCAGATATTTTTAGGGCAGCATAAAAGGCTTTGCAGGCCTTCACGGTCCGCCACTGACAAATTTATGCTCAAGGGCGTTTGGCTATTTTCAATCTTCCATCCATTTTCTGTACCGCTTATTCCTCATTAGGGTCGCGGGGGGTGCTGGAGCCAATCTCAACTGTCTTCGGGCATGACGCGGGGGACACCCTGAATTGGTTGCCAGCCAATCGCAGGGCACACAAAGACGTACAACAGTCACTCTCACATTCACATCTAGAGATAATTTGGAGTGGTCAATCTGACTGCCATGCATGTTTTTGGAGTGTGGGAGGAAACCGGAGGCCCCGGAGAAAACCCACGTGGGCCTGTGGAGAACATGCAAACTCCACACAGGGAGGCCGGACTGGGACGCGAACCAGCCTCTGCACTGTGAAGAAGTGTGCTATCCACTCGAATACCGGGCCGCCCTATTTTCAATCTTTTCCACCCCAAAAAGAATGAAAGCGGTTCTATTAGGTCTGAATCCAGGACTCGTTTTGTGGCGGGCTTTATATAGGTACGTCTGTTGTGGCTCTGATACTATTTTCCAAATCTATAAAATTGTCAAGACGACATTGTCCCCCCCCCCCCCCTTCCATCTTGGTGCCTTTTATGCTCTGAAAACAAAGGTCTTGGACGTACAGGCAGTGTTAAAGGGACTCGTGATTCCCGACCAGTCAAAACAACTCAAGCAATGCGACATGGCTCATGAATGTGCAATTATTACGTTTTTTTGGTTGTTGTGCCCAATGCACTTAATATGGTGTGCCATCAATGAAGAATCGACATTTGATAAAGAACCATTGAGGGTACAATGGTCCATATACCCCCAAATGTTTTTGGCCTTAATTTATTGTGAAAATATTGTAAATATCCCTCAGATGCATGGGCAGGGTTTCATTTGATTGTGTTCATTCATTTCATTTTTGAAAATGCATAAAAAATGTTATGAAAAGCACCAAAGATGATTCAAGTGTCTGTCTATGACAAGGGTGTCAAAGTTATTATTATTTATTTATTTATTTTTTTGCCGCGGGCCACATTGTATTTCCGGTTTCATCTCGGAGGCCGTTATGAATTTGGGGAAGCCATTAGAATGTTTCATCGCCGCCACATATTACATATAGAACACACAACAAATGAATGAATAACTAGTTTTCAAATTTAAAGCAAAAAATACTCACTGTTATTGTAATTTACATACAACAATTTGAAATTCGGGTTTGGACTTTTGCAAGCATCATGAAATTTTACCTGTCAAAGTTTGATTTGCTTTCACGCACCGAATAAAATGACACGGCGGGCCAGATTTGGCCAACATGCCTTGACTTGGACACCTTTGATGTAAAGGATTAGCGAGATAACTGAATAGAAAGAGAGCGAGTTAGTTAGCTCGGCCGCTATCTAGCTAACTTGGTCGCAAGCTAGTTCGGTCGTTAGCTAGCTCGGTCGCCAGCTTGCTTGCAGTGACGTGGGGTGAGGTTCATGGCTGGTGAGGCACTGACGTCATCAGTGAGATTTACAAACATGAACTCTACAGAGTACCTTATTCCCCATTTGATTGGCAACAGTTAACGTGTTTTGTTTAAAATGTCATGTCAGCATTCTTTATATAAACTATAGCATAGAAAAAATAATTTAAAAAACTTTTTTTTATTATTGTGTTACCTTTACTTATAAATGAAGTCCATGCGCCACTCCTTCTGAAGAAAGGCATCGATAACTTCTTTGTAGAAGCCTTCCTGATCTTTCTTCAGTTTTAAAAGTCTTTATATTTCTTTCAATTTAGAGATGTAATCCTCCATTCTGAAAATAAGGCCAAGCAACACGAAAAAATGACTGGATGGTTGCACGTAACTTGCTAACTGTTTACTGTAGCTTGCTCTCACTAATTATGTTATTCTGCAGCCGAGGAGGCGCAAGAAGAATCTGTACTCACCAGCACCCCCTGTCATGAGGCAGGAGAACTGTGTGCCTCACCTATGCACACAGCTTTGATAAAAAATAAAATAAACACTGTGGTACAGTGTTTAAAATGACTCTACATTATATACACCAGCTAAACTGTAGAAATTTAGTTCATATACTAAAAGTGTTTGAACACTTTAATAGCGATATGCAGAGAGACAGCAATGCAGTCTCACTGCAGAGCAAAACAGCAGTTAGCATAGTCATTGTGCAATCCATGGTGAGGACCAATACTTACCAACCAATACTTGACCAACTAACTCGGTCGCAAACTAGTTTGGTTGCTAGCTTGCTTGGTCGCTAGCTCGCCCAATAGATGAAGATGGAATTTCACAAGGTTGATTTGCTTTCGCAATGACGCAGCGGGGGCGAGATTGAATCATTTCAAATGTTCTATTAACAGATGTCAGATCATTGTTTATTGGATTCACAATTATTTCTTGATTTCACAATGTTGTTGTTCATCGCGCTCCTAGAGTTTTCCATATTGATCATGAAAGTTAGCACCAAAAATGTTCGCATGTCGTCCTGATTGAAGTGGATGATGTCATGTGGGCACAAAAAAAACTATGCTCATATGTCTCAAAATACTCAGATGTTAGTCCATAAAAGCAATCAAGACAATAATACAAAAAAGGGATGTTGTGTTTACATTCAAGGGATTTTTAGATCATATTTTGTCAGAAAGATATAAAATTTGAGAAGACTAAACGAAGCGATGGCCTGGCCTGAACTGACAAGAATAAGCAAACTTCCGCAAAGCAAACTATCGCTCTGCTTTGATTTTATAGCGGAGAACAAGATAGGTGGCCAGGCGCAGGATGAGAAAGAAAACCCCCAGAACGACGAAGTCCATATAAAGGTTAGCGTCTTCCACGTCCAACAGCTGAAGAACCTCCTCGGGTTGTTGGAAGCGACATGATTTGCTGGGACATGCCAGTTCTGAACGATTCATCCCATAAATGGACAGAAGGACTCCTTCAAAACCGTACCTGTGGGGGATGTGGAAATCCATTGCTCAATTTTCTTGATAATTTATTCATTTATTCTCAGTGGCTTTCAAAGTCGTATAGGTTGAGTTTTTTTTATACACACAAAACATTCTTTCTTCGATCCATCCACGCATTTTGGGGAAATGTGGGGGGAAACCGGAGTACCCGGAGAAATGGTGTTAAATTGATCTGACAGAAAACGATTGAAACAAACATTGACAGAGCATCGCAGATCGTTTCACCGTCCTTGATGTGTTCTGATATAATACACACCTGACGTATGACACGTAAGAGCTCCATCGAAGGTATTTTGGAATTGTGTCAAAGTTCACAAAGAACCCAGAGAAAAGCAGCACCGGGATGGCGGTGACTGGTCCAACAAAGGTGGCGACCTGTGTACAAGTACACCGACAGTACGCACAAGGGGAAGCGTTCTAATAAAAAAGAAGATAGGGGGTTTTTGTTTTCCCTTCTTCTTATTTTTTTTTTATGTACAGTACCTGGAGTGAGGTGGAGGCGGCGCCAACGAGCAGGCCGAGCGATTGTGCGACCAGAGAAGTGCAAACGGACAGCGCGATAAAGAGGAGGTAGCGGCTAGCCTCTGGAGGCTGCTCCGTCATCCAGTACACGATGCTGCAGTACATAATGGGGCAGATCACCTGAAACAACATACAGTGATACCTCGGCTTACAAACGCTTTAGCTAATCAACTTTTCACCTGACGAACGTTAAAATCGCAAGAATATAATCTTGGCATACGAACTAGTTTTCAGGAAACACACAGAGTGCTACAATGGCTGGCGCACTCGTTTTCGGCGGAAGAACACCAAACCACACCGTCGAACAGTGCCACGGTGGCTGGCGGACTAGTTTTCATCACCCCCTTTCTTTGAGTGCAGATGTGGTTTGTTATCAAGTGGAGTATGTTTACTATTATGGGACCGAATAAGACCCCACCACAGGCGAGTGTTAAGCCGAAGAGGACACAAAAGAAAATGATGGTCAAGCAGAAGAAGGAGATCATCGAAAAACACGAACCAGGTGGGCGTCTGTGTGACTTAGCGTCCCAGTACCAGTATGCTAAGTCGATCATTGCTACGTGTGGCTAAGGGTGTTTCTGTGTTGTCTAAGCAACGTTCTCAGGCAATAGAAGAGGTTGAAAAACTTCTGTTGATTTGGATTAAGGAAAAGCAGCTAGCAGGGACAGTGTGAGAGTATTATCGCTGCGAAACCATGGCAACTTCACTCGGATATCATCACCGACCATCACAAAGGTAAAAAAAAATGACGATCATACAATGCAGTTTATTTCTTTAATTTACAATAGCACATTTATTATATTGTTTAGTTCTAAGGATCATTTCGTCGAAAATTATGGTTTATGAGGACCTGGGAACGGTTTATTTTCATTTTAATGCTTTCTTATGTCGAAATAAATGTTTGAAAGACGAACTTTTCGCCTTACACACACTTTCTGGGATCCAATTAAGTTCGTAGAGGGATCCAATTAAGTTCATAGAGGTATCACTCAAAAATCACACACAAAAAAAATTATACTCGACCCTCCACACCCTGCCCACCACCTTTTCGAGCAAGTCCCCTCAGGCAGGCAGAATGTGCACCAAATCCAACTGACATTAGAAGAGCTTCTTCCCTCGTCGGGATTTTACGCATGTTTTTTTGCTACTTTGGACCTTTTTTGTTTTGATAATTTTGTTGTTTGAGATTTTGCTCCTGCCGACTTTAATACAATTTGTCAAACACACCCTGCCACTCCCTTCTGCCTGCTATTTTTTCCACCACCACCACCAACACCATCTTGTAAATGGTGACAACATTCAACGACGACAACCAACCCACTTGGAAGGGAATATCTGCCATGGTCTTGGCCAGATAATAGGCTTTCAGGCTGTACCAGTAGTTCAGATGCTCCCTCAGAAACACCGACATCTCCAAAGGAACTGAAATATAAGAAACGGGTCTACCGGATTGACGTAATCACCAAAATGGCGACGTCCACCCCCCCTCTTGTCTGATACTCACACGTTAACACCGTTGGCATAAGTGCTCCAAACATGAGGAAAAGCATTGAGAAGAAGAGAAATCCCGTGTTGTTCAGCACCTTGCTGGCATCGTTGCCAATATTGAGATAGAGCAAGCCGATCAACACACCGATGACAATGTGAGACATCAGTCTCAGGTGTGTCAAAACCTGAAATCAGAACAAAAATAAAGACTGAAGGATTGTTACCGGTATATTTATCATACAGAATAAAAGTTATAATATTTTAAAGTTTCATGCTGTTATCTGCTTAGTTGGTTGAACATGTGTGACAATACACAATGGTTTCTTGTGCACTTAGATAAGAACAAGAACCAGCCTGTCAAATTGTCATCCTCGAGTAATAAATTGAGAAAGGAGTATTTGTTGATACCAATGTCTGAAACTCATGACAAAAAGTTACAGGACACCAAAGGAGACAACTCTGAAAGTTGCCTGCCCGGCCATAAAGTTGCCTGCCCCATTTTTCACCACTTGAAACACAATAAGAAAACTAATTGCAAAAAAAAAACATTGTTGCAAAGTATTGAGGATTGTTTTATTAAGGCGTATCTACCACAAATGCTCAGTTGCTGATGATTTTGCTCCAGTTGGTCATTTGTCCATACAATCTTCGTCATATTCCACAATGCAATGTTTGCATCGCATCGTTTGCTACAAGCCACGTGAATTCTTATTTCCACGATGCTTTGAATAATACATTTAATTACTAAGCGCCTTTCAAAACTATCAAGTTCACTTTACAGTCACGGGATAATGTATACGTTTACGTTTTGTAGCGTAATAAATTTTGTTCGCGTCTTTTGAATCTTTCTTCTGGGGCTGAGGTTCTGTGCATCTACTTTCTAAAATGATATGCAAATGCACGATCTTATAATGCTCGGGAAAGACGGAAGCACGAAACAGGCTTCTGATTGGCTGCCGTGCCGAGTATGCAAATTACCAAACGAACCGAAATTCAGAAAATTCCAAAACGAATGAAGATTTCTAAATCGGAATAATTTATTCTGATTTCGAAAACTTTGTTCTTTATTTAATAAAGCAACCATTTGGTTAAAAAAAATATTGTGTTTGTTTTTTTTTTCTTGAAGAAGTTGTCGGCCACCCGGGCGGAGACGTTTTGTAAATTGCACGCCCCAGGCGTCTGGGCAGACGCTATTTCATTGATATATACTATTGATATATACTATTGATACCCAACCCAGAGCGGACGGGAGTACTTGGTACACTCTTGTACCAGAAAAGCTAATTCGCCAGGTTTCAAATATATCAGGTTCAAAAAGGCCATCCAGTAAAATATCTACGTTCTGTTGGTTTATGGATGTTGGTGCTTGGGATATCCAGGGGTGTGGTATTCAAATCAAGAAGACAGTGTTTTACGAATGTATCACTTCAATTTGCATATACAGTGATACCTCAGCTCACGAACTTGTGGTTCCCTGAAAGTGTGTGTAAGGCGAAATATTCGTCTGCCGAACTTTTATTTCCCATAAGAAACCATTAAAAATGAGAATATTCTGTTCCCAGGTCCCCATAAGACATAATTTTCTACTAAATAAGCCTCAAAATATAACTTATTATATGTAAAATAAATGTGCTATCGGATTGTAATGAAAGAAATAACCTGTCATGCGTAATAAAGTCGTTTTATTGACCTTTGTGATGGTGTTGATGTAGTTGCCTCTTGATGATATCCGAGTGAAGTTCCCGTGCTTCCTCGGCGATAATACCCTCACTCACACTGTCCCCTACGAGCTGATTTTCGTTAATCCAAATCAACACGGGTTTTTCAACCTCTTCTATTGCCCGAGACAGTTGCTTAGACAATACAGAAACATCCTTAGCCACACGTAGCAATGGTCGACTTAGCGTACTGGTACTGGGACGCTAAGTCACACAAACGCACACCTCGTTGGTGTTTTTCGATGACCTCCTTATTCTGCTCGACCGTCATTTTCATTTGTGTCCTCTTTGGTTTAACACTAGCCTGTGGTATGGTCTTTTTCGGTGCCACAAGAGCAAAAGTACTCCACTCGGTAACAAACCACGTCTGCACTCAAAGAGAGTGTGGAAAACTAGTCCTCCAGCGACCGTGGCGCAGTGTGGTTTGGTTCGTCCGCCGAAAACTAGTTTGTCAGCCAAGACGATATGCTCGCGAATTTAATGTTTGTGAGGCAAAAAGTACTCTCTAAATAGCTTGGCTGCATCCCCTGCTGGCAGTAAAAGACAATCTTCCTTGTGTTCGCGCCTTTGTTGTGTCCGAACAAACATCCTTGACAATTGAACCTCCATTTTTTCATAGAGTATTTGTACGGCACCACATTCAGTTACCTGGTCTCGACAAATAGCGATGAAGGTTCTCTTGAAGAGGATGCAGAACTGTGTCAGTGTGCTTGCGGCAAAGGTGCGTCTCTCCGTGTGTCCAAGACCCTGAGTAAAATATGGACAGGTGGTCTTAGAGTGACGTAGGTGCATACCATGACAACGACAACAAATTTCCTCACAAACCTCTTCACATCAGTGGTCGGAAATGTATATTCAATATTTTGAAGCCGTCATATGTACTATATTTTCCGGTGTATAAGGTGCAAAGGAGTACAAGGCCCTACAGTCGAGGCTGAAGTTACACACTACTTCTTCTTCAGGGGGAAAATGGAGTATGTTCATTTACCGTATTTTCCAGTGAATAAGGCGCACCGGAGTATAAGGCGCACCTTCAATGAATGAAAAAAGTTTCCTAAATATAATATATACATACAGGTAACATCCGAGTTACGACCGGGTTCCGTTCCGACAAAACGGCCGTAAGTCAAACGATAGTAAGTCGAAGTTTTCCAAATCTTCTTTTCCTTTCGGCTTTTCCCTACAAGTGTCGCCACTGCGAATCAGTGTTCAACATCTAACCCGGTTTTGTGCACCCTCTTCTCTCACGCCAACTACCTTCATGTCCACTTTGACAACATAAACCTCCTCTTCGGTCTTCCTCTTGGCCTCCTGCCTGGCAGTTCAAGGCTCAGCATCCTTCTCCCCATATAGTCACTCCCTCTCCTCTGGACATGTCCTAACCATCCCAGTTGTCCCTCTAATGTACCCATTCCTGATGCTAACCTACCTGGTCACTCCCAAAGAAAACCTCAACATCTTGAGCTCTGCTACCTCGAGCTCTGCTTCCTGTCTTTTCTTCAGTGGCACTGTCTTCAGTGGCACTGTCTCCAGTCCAAACATCATGGCTGGTCTCAACACCATTTTATATACCTTTCGTCCTAGCTGAAACCCTTCTATCACACATCACACTTGACATTTTTCTCCAGGCGTTCCAGCCTGCCTGGACAAGGTTCTTCACCTCTTTTCCACACTCTCCATTGCTCTGGACAGTTGACCCCATGTACTTAAACTTTACTTTACTTTAAAATCCACCACCTTCTTTATCTCTTCTCTCTGTAGAATCACTCTTGCACTTGGATCCCTCTCATTCACACACATATATTCAGTCTTGCTGCGACTGATCTTAACTCCTCTCCTTTCCAGGGCATACCTCCACATCTCTAGTTTGTTCCCCAGCTGTTCCCTGTTCTCGCTACAGATCACAATGCCATCTGCAAACATTATGGTCCAAGGAGATTCTTGTATCATCTGTCAGCCTGTCCATCACCATAGCGAATAAGAAGGGGCTCAGAGCTGACCCATGGTGGAGTCCCACCTCCACCTTGAATTCCTCCGTCACACCGAAAGCACACCTCTGTCTTACAGTCATGATACATGTCTTGCATCGCTCTGACATACTTTTCTGTCACTCCAGACTTCCTCATGCAATGCCACAGCTCTTCTCTGGGCACCCTTTCATACGCTTTCTCCAGATCTACAAAGACACAATGCAATTCCTTCTGACCTTCTCTGTACTTCTCTATCAGCATTCTTGAAAACATTGCATCTGTCGTACTCTTTTTTTGGCATGAAGCCATACTGCTGCTCACAAATGTTCACTTCTGCTCTTAGTCTAGCTTCAACTACTCTTTCCCAGAGTTTCATTGTATGACTCATCAACTTTATTCCTCTGTAATTAGTACAACTCTGCACATCTCCTTTGTTCTTAAAAACGGGCACAAGTACACTTCGTCTCAATTCTTCAGGCATCTGTTCACCATCTAAGATCTTGTTGAATAACCCAGTCAGGAACACCACCGCCACCTCTCCAAGATACTTCCATACCTCGATTGGTAAATCATCAGGCCCGAGTGCCTTTCCCCCCTTCATCCTCTTCAGCGCCCTCTTCACTTCATCCTTGCTAATGTTTGCTACGTCTTGGTCCACAACAGTCACATCTTCAACTCTTTGTTCCTTCTCATTTTCCTCATTAATCAATTCTTCAAAGTACTCTTTCCATCTTGCCATCACACTACCGGCACCTGTTAATACATTGCCATCTCTATCCTTAATCACCCTAACCTGCTACAAGACCTTACCATCTTTGTCTCTCTGTCTCGCCAGCCTGTAAAGTTCAGTCTCGCCTTCCTTGCTGTCCAGCCTAGCATACAAGTCATCATAGGCCTCTTGTTTGGTCTTTGCCATCTTTACTTTAACCGTGCGCTGCATCTCCTTGTACTGCTGCCTACACTTGTCTGTCCTCTCGGTGTCCCACTTCTTCTTTGTTAACCTCTTTCTCTGTATACACTCTTGCACCTCCCATTTCCACCACCAAGTCTCCTTATCTCCCTTTCTTCCACTCAATACACCAAGTAGCTTATGACCTGCATCTCTGATTTTGTTCGCTGTCGTTTGCCAGTCATCTGGAAGGACCTCTTGCCAACCCAGTACTTGTCTTACCTCCTTCCTAAATGTCATGCAACACTCTTCCTTTTTCAACTGTCACCATTTTGTCCTCACTTCTGCCTTTGGTTTCTTCATTTTCCTCACCACCAGCGTCACCTACACACCACCAACCTATGTTGTCTGGCTACACTCACCAACCACTACTTTTCAGTCAGTGATTTCCTTCAGATGGTGCCGTTGACACAAAATGTAGTCTACCTGTGTACTTCTGCCTCCACTCTTATAGGAGACCATATGTTCCTGTCTCTTCCTCAATAGCCATTTCCATTCTCTTAGCAAGGTCAACCACCATGTGTTCTTCAGCGTTCCTCATCTGGAGTCCAAACCTGCCCATCATCTCCTCATCATCTTTGTTTCCTGCGCCAACATGTCCATTGAAGTCTCCACCAATTACAACCCTCTCACTTCTCTGGATGTTCTGTATCAAAGTCCGACCAAAATTTCTCCTTTTCCGCCAGCTCACATCCAACTTGTGGGGCATACCCACAAATAACATTTAACATCACACCTTCAATTTCTAGCTTCAGACTCATCATTCTATCTTATACTCGTTTTACTTCTAAGCCATTCCTAACAAACTCCTCTTTTAAGATAACCCCAACTCCATTTCTCTTTTTGTCTTCACCATGATAGAACAACTTAAACCCTGACCCTAAGCTTCGAGTCTTGCTCCCTTTCCACCTGAACTCCTGAACACAAAGTATGTCTACATTTCTTCTCTGCCTCATGTCAACCAGCTCACTACCTTTACCTGTCATTGTTCCTACATACAAAGTTCCTAATCTTACTTATATACTCTTGGCGTTGCATTTCTCTCTTTTCCTCCGGGCACACCTCCCTCCTCTCCTTCTTCGACAGTAGTCAATTTTTTCACCAATTTTTTCCACCAATGGCGGCTGTTGTTAACCCGGGCATCGACCGATCTGGTATGGTATTAAGAGAATTGATTCGCATATTTGTTTTGGCAAAAAAAAAAATTAAGTCGGATGCCCTTCCTGACACAACCCTCTGTATTTATCCGGGCTTGGGAAGTTTTTCAAATATAATATATAAATACAAACAAGTTTTCCAAATATAAGGCACGCCACATTATAAGGCGCTACAGTATGGGCTGGGTTACGCACTACTTCTATAAGGGGAATTGGAGTCTTTGGCCGCTGACAGTCGTTGCCAGACCTGTTGTGGCTCAATGTTACATCACATATCAGGCGCACCGGCGGCCAAGGTGCATGGTCATTTTTTGAAGAAAATCAAGGCTTTTGGGTGCGCCTTATACACCGGTAAATATGGTACTTCTACAACTTCTCCTTCTAACCAAGCAAATAAAAATAACCTGCACACTTACATGCACCCTGTAACCCAGGGGTGTCAAAGTCATTTTTTGCCGCGGCCCACATTGTAGTTATGGTTTCCTCTCGAGGGCCGTTATGAATTTGGGAAACCCATTAGAATGTTTAAATCCCTTCAAATATTACATATAGAGCACACAGCAAATTAATGAATAACTCGTTTTCAAATCTGAAGTCAAGAATAATGACTTTTATTGTGGTTGACATCCAAAAATTGTCACGGTTTGCGAGGTGGTGATGGCGGGTGCGGATCCCAAGAAGCAGGCAGGAGGGAGCAGGAGGTTGTTTGACAAATTGTATTAAATTAAAGGTCAGCAGGAACAAAATGTAAAACATCAAAATCATCTGAATGGAAAAAATACAAAGTAGCAAAAGAAGACCAAAAGTAAATGTCCGCCAAGGTTAAACAAACACATACACAATGCATGCAGCAAACAAGCAGCAAACAATGAACCAACACCGGATGATCGTGCCGGGTGTCCTTTTAAGTGTCAGTGATTAAAACGACCAGCAACTGCGAGGCTGCAGGCAGGGCTGACGTCGCTACCCGTTGGTCGCCAATCTGATCGGGACGACCAGCACCTGTGCAGGTGCAGGCGGGGCCGACAGCTCCCCCCCCCCCCCCCCCCCCGTTGGTCGCCAACCAGATAATGACAAAAATATGAAATTTTGGCTCAGATTTTAGCAATCATCATGGAATTTAACAAGTTTGATTTGCTTTCGCGGGCCGAAAAAAATGGTGTGGCGGGCCAGATTTGGCCCGCGGGCCTTGACTTTGACACCTGTGCTGTAACCCATGGATGTCCAAATCAAGGCCACGCCACATCATTTTATTCGGCCCGCGAAAGCAAATCAAACTTGTAAAATTCTATGCTAGCTTGCTAAAATCTGAACGGATTGACAAACTTCATGATGTGCCGCAAAGTCAATCATTTGAATTGTTATTCCATCCCGAATCTTCCATTCTTGATCCTAACGTTAACTTTGTTGACTACCCACCTTGGACTGCGCTTTGGTATACACCAAAGATCGATCGTTACCGCACGGGTTCTTCTTCTCTTCTGTAGGGGACATTCCTCCTTGGACGGCTTCAAACAAAACAGGGTTCAAGTCTCCATACTCTCCCGATGCCACTTCAATGACTGAATCAGAATCAGCAAGATGTAATGTTGGTGAAAATGAAATTTGTTGATCTCAAAAACATGAGTGAGTAAAACTAGACCTACTGAAGTCTGCAGGGTTGTGGTAGGTCGGACAGTAAAGTCCAAGTCCCTTCAAATAGGGGATGAGGTAGGAACCGGTGCCTTTGTAGATACATCGACCTTGACCAAGAATATAGAGCTGTGAAAGGACAGATGGAAAAGTAAGTCAACAATAACAAACAGGGTCTGCGAATACGTCTGGGTATATCTTAAGGGAGTTGTCCACCGAGGAAAAGATTTCTTCAGCCGTCATTTAGACTTCTTTGATGGTGTCGGACGTTTTGCAGGGGTCTGGCACCACCACCTCTGTCCATTAGGGATGTATTTATATGGGGCCAGAATTACCAGCATAACTTTAGATAGCTGATGACGCTCTTTAGATGAGAAGCGAAAACATCCAATACCTTCAAAAAAGTCCAGATGATGGCTGAAGAAGCTTTTTCCTGAAAAATGAAGAACCCTGCATTTCTTCATGAATGAATAGCTCGTGTAATGAAATAAGGCACAGCCCCATGTTTAAGTGAGTGCTGTTTTGTGAAATACTATATACCTTATCAAACATCTCAAACAGTTTCGCACTTGGTTGGTGGATAGTGCAAATGATTGTCCTTCCTCCCAGTGCTAACGAGCGCATTATGGACACAACTTGATAACATGACACGCTGTCCAAGCCGCTGCGGAGGTAAACAAAGACACCAGTCAAGGAACACAGCCGGCCCCATTTTATGCTCATATAACTCCTGACCCATATAATTTATAACTTATAACTTATTGAATGTTTATGTAGTCCTAAAACTCATTATTCTGTGTGTCAGACTTGGACAGCTGTGATGTAAGGGATTAGCCAGCTAGCTGAATGGAAAGAGAACTAGCTAGCTAGCTATATCGGTCGCTATCTAGTTCGGTCACTGGCTAGCTTGATCACAAGCTAACTCGGTCGCTAGCTAGCTCAGTTGCAAGCTAGCTCGGTCACTAGCTAGCACAATAGATGAGCATGCAATTTCACAAGTTAGATTTTCTTTCGCGGGTCGAATACAATGACGTGGCAGGCCAGATGGCCCCCGGGCCTTGATTTTAACACTTGTGGTTAAAATGGTCATTGTCAATGATAACAATCAAGTCAAAATGTCTCCAATCTACTCAACAAGTACACATTTGCTATACACGGAGATAAAATAATTCTGTTCCAAGGCGTCAAATCTGATGTGTTCAGTCTTTTAACTGCGTCTCACCTGGTGGGCTCATCAAAAAACATGACTGGCGGATTGTTGACCAGCTCAAGGGCAATGGCGAGCCTTTTGCACTGACCACCTGAAAGTGAGCTGGTACGGGTATGAGCACAGTCAAGAAGGCCCAAGGCAAGCAGGATCTCCTTGACCTGTCAAACAAAAGATGAACACCAACAAAGATCAAAATCAAAGAGGGGATACCGAGTCAGCATTACAAAAAAACAACAAATTTAACTAATTCACTGCCATTCACAAATTTATTTGGGAATTGAAAATATGACATAGACCATCATTCACAAATTTGTTCGGTTTTGGTTTTTCTTTCTGGGGTGCCGATAAAGCGCTGGTCAGACCTCTGGCAATGTTTTTCCCTCTCACGAGGGGCAGCATTTCCCTTTTGTCCATGTTAGCGCTTTGTTCCAGCTTCTGCTGTTGTTTAAGCGCTAAATAAACCAATATGGATGGATTGTATTGTATTTTGTACAGCCACCCTCATTTCAAGCTCATTTAATGCCAGACCTATATTATTTAGGAATTAACTCTTTTTTTCTGATGAAATAAGAGCATCACAGGTTTCTTACGCAGCATTCAATGTTCACATAATCCTCAAACTCAATATTCTGTCCGTCCTGGAATTGAAGTGACAATGACAAAAACCCTGGCTCTGGAGAGGACACATTTTTTTGCACATCGTCTGTCAGTCAACAATCAGAATCAGAATCAGAATCATCTTTATAGCCAAGTATGTAGAACACACAAGGAATTTGTTTCCGGTAGAACACGCTGCACTAGTATCGTCGTAAAAAAAAACTGCTAAGTGGCACTATACAGTTCCATTTTGGCTACTGTTGAAAGTTAAATGGCCAAGTTAATGAATAACTAGTTTTCACATTTGAAGTCAAGAAAAAGGACTGTTTTCGTGGTTTACATGGGACAATTTGAAATTTGGGTTGGGACTTTTGTTATGCCACTTGACATGCTTGATTTGCTTTCACGGGCCGAATAAAATGATGTGGCGGTCCAGATTTGGCACCCGGTCCCTGACTTGGACACCTGTGGTTAACACCATGTGTGGCTTCAAGTCCTGTGATCAAGTTTTAGTTACTAGCTACAATGTTATATGAAGAGCATTTACATTTTCAAAGTAATTAGCATGTCAACATGACTTTTGAGTCTTTAATAAAATGTCAGAAATGGAAACTTTTTAAAATTTACCAGTTCTTTCTTCAGATCCATCGACTCATTGATCTTCAAGTTTGCTGATACCTGTAACAGTTCACAAAATAAACTTCACATCAGCACCCTCCCCGCGACCCTCGTTGGGATAAAGCAACGGAAGGAAGACAAATTAACGAATAAAGCGTCATCAGTTCCTGCTAACTGATAGAGTGCTTATGCACATGAGTAAACATATTATGTTATTCCATGTTTAGCTTAGTACATATTATGTTATTGCATATTGCAAATGGAGGAGCAGCTGCAAGCCAGCAATGTCGCTGGTGTCTGGAAGGGCCTGAAAAACATCTCAGGCCACAAAAGCCCAGTGACATTGAACGAAAAAGACAAGGACTGGGCAGATGAACTCAACCGCTTTTTCAATCGGTTTGACAAGACGCCAGCCGCCCCCGGCCCACCGTCAACTTCACCTGTAGCTGCACCTGCACCAACTCTCACTGTGGCCTTACCCTCCCTGCCCCCTCTCACGACCAGCTTTCCACAACCAACATCTGCCCTCCCAACCGTTGCCACACCCTCAGCCGCCACTCTGCCTCCTGGTTCCTGCCTGTCTGGCACAACTGCGCAGGTGAGGAACCAACTGAGGAGGATGAAGGTGAGGAAGGCAGCAGGTCCGGATGACATCAGTTCCCGACTCCTCAAGACCTGCTCCGACCAGCTGTGTCACATTGTCCAGCACTTGTTCAACCTGAGCCTGAAGCTGGGCAGAGTTCCACAGCTGTGGAAAACGTCATGCCTGGTCCCAGTGCCCAAGATTGCCAACCCCAAAGAGCTCAACAGCTACAGACCGGTGGCGCTGACGTCTCACCTGATGAAGACGCTGGAGAGACTCGTCCTCGCCCACCTGCGACCGCTGGCAAGCTCATCGCTGGACCCGCTGCAGTTTGCCTACCAGCCCAGCATCGGTGTGGAGGATGCCATCATCTACCTCCTCCATACGACGTTGCTGCACCTGGAGAATGCTGGGAGCACGGTGAGGATCACATTCTTCGATTTCTCCAGTGCCTTCAACACCATCCAGCCCAGTCTACTGGGGGACAAGCTGCAGCATGCCGGAGTCGACCATCACCTCACATCCTGGATTACAGACTACCTCACAAACAGGCCACAGTACGTGAGGGTAAAGAACTGTGAGTCGGACAGGCTTCTCTGCAGCACCGGAGCGCCGCAGGGAACAGTCCTGGCTCCATTCCTCTTCACCCTCTACACCTCGGACTTCAACTACAACACCCCAACCTGCCACCTTCAGAAGTTCTCTGACGACTCAGCTATTGTCGGCCTCATTACAGAGGGAGACGATAGGGAGTACAGGGGACTGACAAAGGACTTTGTGGACTGGTGCCAGCAGAATCACCTCCAGATCAACACTGGCAAAACCAAGGAGCTGGTGGTGGATTTCTGCAGGAAACAATCGTCACCTGCACCATTGAACATCCAGGGTTCGGACATTGAGAGGGTGACCTCCTACAAGTACCTGAGTGTTACTCTCAACAATAAACTGCACTGGACAACAAACACGGATGCCCTAATCAAAAAGGGACAGAGTCGCCTCTTCCTCCTCAGGAAACTGAGGTCTTTTGGAGTTCAGGGGTCACTCCTAAAGACTTTCTATGACTCTGTGGTGGCATCAGCCATCCACTATGGCATTGTCTGCTGGTCAGGCAGCATCACCACCCGGGACAGAAAAAGACTGGAGCGCTTTGTCAAGCGGGCCAGTTCTGTCGTGGGCTGCTCGCTGGACTCTCTAGAGGAGGTGGGCAACAGACGGACGCTAGCTAAACTAAAAGCTATGACGGACAGCCCGTCCCACCCCCTCCTGCCCATCCTGACAGCTCTGGGTAGCTCCTTTAGCCAGAGACTATTACACCCGCGCTGCAAGAAGGAGAGGTACCGCCGCTCGTTCCTACCGACTGCTGTCAGGCTTCACAATTCCCAATGATCACATGTGAAAAAAAACCAAAAAAAAAACTGGACACTTGTAAATATGGGTTATTGCAATATATCTAAATGCATCTCTTGATTCTGCACTATGTACAGTCTTGTTTATAGAACGGTTTTTGCACATCTACATTTGCACAGTATACAGTTGACATTTTTATTTTGTTATGCTTAGAATATCTTGTTTTCTATCCTTTCACTCCCACCCCAACCCCATCCCTCTTCAATTGCTGCTGTGGACTGCAAATTTCCCCATTGCGGGACGAATAAAGGTATTCTGATTCTGATTCTGATTCTGATTTAGTTTAGTCTACATGGATTTGTTGTGAAATCAGAATGGAACAAGTATCAAGTTTCAGTCTAAATGTTCTCTCAACAAAGTTGTCCGTAGCTGATTGGACAACAGGTCGCTGCTGTGTGACTTCCTATACTTGTCCGTAGCTGATTGGACAACAGATCGCTGCTGTGTACGTTTAAAACTAGTCTGAGCGGGAGGGCTTTTTTTCTCTTTGTGCTCTTTGTGCTCTTGGCTTCCCGTCCCGACGAGAGATGTTCTCTTTCACTAGAATAAAATAGCTTTTTGTTCACCATCTATCGTCCTCGCTGATATTTTTATCACAGAACTTCATTGAACACCGAACCAGATGAGAAATGAGAATTAGAACCGAACACTAACCATCATGGCTTCTTGCGCGGTGAGATGCGGCAGCAGCATGTCTTGCTGCATGATATAGCAAGACATTTTCCGAAATGACCTCAGATCCCGGGGTCGCCCGTTGACAAGGATTTGACCCGTCATTCCCGTTTCCCTAATCGGAGAAAAGGATATAATCATTTGGATGAAAAATATGAAATTACGGGAAATATAACATGTAAAGCTCCACATGGGAATGGCTACAATGATTGTTTTTATTATTATCCTCTTTTCCTTCCGGCTTTTCCCCTCAGGGGTCGCCACAGCGAATCAATGTCCTCCATCTATCCTGGTTTTGTGCATCCCCTTCTCTCACACCAGCTACCTTCATATCCTCTTTGACCACATCCCTAAACCTCCTCTTCGGTCTTCCTCTCGGTCTCCTGCCTGGCAGTTCAAGGCTCAGCATCCTTCTCCCGATATAGTCACTCTCTCTCCTCTGGACCAAACCATCTCAATCTGGCCTCTCTGACTTTCTCTCCAAAGCCTCTAATGTGAGTTGTCCATCTAATGTACTCATTCCTGATCCTATCCAACCTGGTCACTCCCAAAGAAAACCTCAACATCTTCAGCTCTGCTACCTGTCTTTTCTTCAGTGGCACTGTCTCCAGTCCAAACATCATGGCTGGTCTGACCATGGTTTTATACACTTTTCCTTTCATCCTAGCTGAAACCCTTCTATCACACATCACACCTGACATTTTTCTCCAGCCGCTCCAGCCTGCCTGGACACGCTTCTTCACCTCTTTTCCACACTCTCCATTGCTCTGGACAGTTGACCCCACATACTTAAAATCCTCCACCTTATCTCTTCTCCCTGTAGCATCACTCTTGCACTTGGATCCCTCTCATTCACACACATATATTCCGTCTTGCTGCGACTGACCTTCATTCCTCTCCTTTCCAGGGCATATCTCCACATCTCTAGTTTCCCCACCACCTGTTCCCAGTTCTCGCTACAGATCACAATGTCATCTGCAAACATCATGGTCCAAGGAGATTCTTGTCTAACATCATCTGTCAGCCTGTCCATCACCATAGCAAACAAGAAGGGGCTCAGAGGTGACCCCTGGTGGAGTCCCACCTCCAGCTTGAATTCCTCAGTCATACCGACAGCTCACTTCACAACTGTCTTACAGTCATGATACATGTCTTTCACCGCTCTGACATACTTTTCCATCACTCCAGACTTTCTCATGCAATGCCACAGCTCTTCTCTGGGCACCCTGTCATACGCTTTCTCAGACTAGTCTTTCCCAGAGTTTCATTGTATGGCTCATCAACTTTATTTTTCTGTAATTAGTACAACTCTGCACATCTCCTTTCTTCTTAAAAATGGGCACGAGTACACTTCGTCTCCATTGTTCAGGCATCTGTTCACCATCTAAGATCTTGTTGAATAACCCAGTCAGGAACACCACCGCCACCTCTCCAAGACACTTCCATACCTCGATTGGTAAATCATCAGGCCCAAGTGCCTTTCCCCCCTTCATCCTCTTCAGCACCCTCCTCACTTCATCCTTGCTAATGCTTGCTACGTCTTGGTCCACAACAGTCACGTCTTCTACTCTTTGTTCCTTCTCATTTTCCTCATTCATCAATTCTTCAAAGTACTCTTTCCATCTTGCCATCACACTACTGGCACCTGTTAATACATTGCCATCTCTATCTTTAATTACCCGAACCTACTGCAGGTCCTTACTATCTTTGTCTCTCTGTCTCGCCAGCCTGTAAAGATCAGTCTCACCTTCCTTGCTGTCCAGCCGAGAATACAAGTCATCATCTGCCTCTTGTTTGGCCTTTGCCACCTTTACTTTCACCGTGCGCTGCATCTCCTTGTACTGCTGTCTACTCTTGTCCGTCCTCTCAGTGTCCCACTTCTTCTTTGCTAACCTCGTTCTCTGTGTACACTCCTGCACCTCCCCATTCCACCACCAAGTCTCCATATCTACCTTTCTTCCACTCGATACACCAAGTACTTTCCGACCCGTGTCTCTGATTATGTTCGCTGTAGTTTGCCAGTCATCTGGGAGGACCTCTTGCCCACCCAGTGCTTGTCTTACCTCCTTCCTAAATGTCATGCAACACTTTTCCTTTTTCAACTTCCACCATTTTGTCCTCACTTCAGCCTTTGGTTTCTTCATCTTCCTTACTGCCAGCGTCATCCTACACACCACCAACCTATGCTGTCTGGCTACACTCTCACCAACCACTACTTTGCAGTCACTGATTTCCTTTAGATGGCGCTCTTGACACAAAATGTAGTCTACCTGTGTACTTCTACCTCCACTCTTATAGGTCACCCTATGTTCCAGTCTCTTCTGAAAGAAAGTATTCACAATAGCCATTTCCATTCTCTTAGCAAAGTCAACCACCGTCTGTCCTTCAGCGTTCCTCATCTGGAGTCCAAACCTGCCCATCACCTCCTCATCATCTTTGTTTCCTGCGCCAACATGTCCATTGAAGTCTCCACCAATTACAACCCTCTCACTTCTCGGAATGTTCTGTATGACTTCATCAAAGTCCAACCAAAATTTCTCCTTCTCCACCAGCTCACATCCTACTTGTGGGGCATACCCACAAACAACATTGAACATCACGCCTTCAATTTCTAGCTTCAGACTCATCATTCTATCTGATACTCTTTTTACTTCTAAGACCTTCCTAACAAACTCATCTTTTAAGATAACCCCAACTCCATTTCTCTTTCTGTCTTCACCATGATAGAACAATTTAAACCCTGACCCTAAGCTATTAGCCTTGCTCCCTTTCCACCTGGTCTCCTGGACACACAGTATTTCTACCTTCCTTGTCTGCATCATGTCAACCAGCTCTCTACCTTTACCTGTCATTGTTCCTACATTCAAAGTTCCTACTCTTAGTTCTATACTCTTGGCGTTCCATCTCTCTCTTTTCCTCCGGGCACACCTCCCTCCTCTTCTTCTTCGACCAACAGTAGTCCATTTTCCACTGGAACCCTGAAGGTCAACAGTACCAATGGCGGCCGTTGTTAACCTGGGCCTTGACCGATCCGGTATGGGATTCATAGGTTTGATTCGCATATTTGTTTTGGCAATTTTTTTTACGTCGGATGCCCTTCCTGACACAACCCTCTGTATTTATCCGGGCTTGGGACCGGCACAATAAGCCACTGGCTTGTGCCCCCTTGTGGCTACATTGATTATTTTTATTATTATGTCTGATGTATTATCATGCTGATGATGTGATACCAGAGTGAATGGGGTAATCAGGGCCAGTCACCGACGATAATCAGACAGAACAAAAGCAGTAATCAGATTAACTCTTTTTTTCTGATAATGCATGAAAGGGCGAACCCTACTCGGTACATGAGAATAATAATAATACATTTCATTTATAAGTGCATTTCAAAACTCTCAAAGTCACTTTACAGTCACAGGATCATTTTTTGTGTGTTTTTTCAGTGGCAGCCACACACGCCAGCGTTCACTCAACCCGGAAGTAACTCAAATAGATAGAAAGCTAGCTAGCTAATAGATAGCTAATAGCTAGTTTAGCATGTAAGGCCTCAGACAAGCTCACGGGGTTATTGGGATGCGCAGCCTTACAGGCGTGTTAGCTATCTATTAGCTAGCTCGCTAGCTTTCTATCTATTTGAGTTACTTCAGGGTTGAGTGAACGCTGGCGTGCGTGGCTGCCGCTGCTCACCTAGAGAAAAACTTATCCTCTGACTGTAAAGTGACCTTGACAGTTTTGAAAGGTGCTTAGAAATGAAATGTATTATTGTTGTTATTATTATTATTATTATTAGTAGTAGTAGTAGTAGTAGTAGTAGTATTATTATTAAACTCACCTGTATCCTGCCAAAATGTTCATTAAGGTGGACTTTCCAGCACCAGAGGGCCCCATGATACCTACAAGCTCCCGACTGTAGAATTTCCCAGAGAGACATTTCAATAGGGATTTTAATCCTGATAAAAAAAATAACACGGCACTAGTCAGTTATACACCGGAGAATAAGATAGAACAATTTAACCAAATTGTGAGTATGCGATTTTAGACAATTTTTCAACTAAATGCAGTGGAAAATTGACATACGTTTCGGGTTGCGGCCAACGGGTGTTGGTCATTTTAATCGGTGGCAGTTAAAAGGACTCCCGGCACGACTCACAATGTCGGGCCATTGTTTGTTTCACCCTGTCAGATTTGTTTCGTCTTGTCATGTTTGTCTCATGGTTTTCTTTGCTGCTTTGGACCGTGTTGTTCTGATGACTTTGTTGATTGACATTTTGTTTTGGTTGACTTTATTTAACTCATTCATGGCCGTTCGAGAATTTATTTGGGAATTAAAAATATGACCATTCCTGAATAGATTCTGTTTTTTTTTTTTTTTATCTTTGCAATTTTTTTCACAAGGGGGCAGAATTTCCCTTTTTTCCCATGTTAGCGCTATTTTCAGGCTTTAGCTGTTGTTAAAGTTCTATATCAACCAATCTGGCACTGGGCAGGTCTGTTTGATCTGTGATCTGTGATGGGGTTAGGCGTCCCAGCCACCACGAGTCTCCCTGTCTAAGTGAGCATGCCACATAGACAGTAGGTTATTGTAGGGCCTGTCTTCCTATGCATGTAAAGCCTGGACCCAGCAGATTGCTTGGAGGAAACCAATAGACTGGTTCAACGGGCCTGAAGGTGGGCCCAGCAAAGCGTTGTGGAGCGCAAGTAGGGCACAGTGAGACACGTAGTACACTGTGGTCATCCACTGCATCCCGACCCATTCCCAGCCTTCTTGACTGTCTTGCCACTGGATTCAGATGGGCTGGGACAAGAGAGTGAGGCAGACAACATTGTGCAACTCTCCTTCACTTTAATCAAACTCACGCGCAAGTCACCTTCACCACCAGTGAAGATGATCATCTCTTGTCAAAGAGGACGAACACCATATCAACCAATATGTATGTATTGCATTGCATTTTGTATTTTCATGCTCAGATAACTCCAGACCCATGTCACTTAGGAATTCACTCTTTTTTTCTGGTGAAAGAAGAGAGTCTAAAGTTTCTTACATTGCATTGAATGTTGATCGAGGCGAAGGTTTCTTCAGCCGTCATCTGTACAAATTTGAAGGTTGTGGACGTTTCGCCTCCTATCCAAGAGGCTTCGTCAGCGAACTAAAGTCTGACTGGTCGTATCGGCCCTATTTATATATCCCTAATGTCCAGCCATGGCGGCGCCGGACACAGCTATGATAGGTCCCTACTCTCAGGTTGGGGGGAGCAGAGGACCACTCCCTGTGGGCCCACTGATTGTTCCTACATTTCTGACTAACGACTGGCCCATTTCCCCCACTCCCACCGGTATCACCTCATCAGCATTACGAATGTTGCCTAACCTGTTTTGCCTAAGCAGGCTATTGTATGAACGATCCAAATTGAACCTCACCCCACCAGACCGGTTTAATGAAGGATTTTGTTGTTTAATAAGAATCGCTTCTTTTACCCCCCTTTCAAACCATCTATGTTCTTTCGCTAAGATTTTAACCTCATTGTCGTCAAATGAGTGGTTGCTAGCTTTTAGAATCAGAATCAGAATCATCTTTATTGCCAAGTATGTAGAACACACAAGGAATTTGTTTCCGGTAGAACACGCTGCACTAGTATCGTTGTCAAAAAAACTGAGAAGTGCCATTATACAGTTCCATTTTGGCTACTGTTGAAAGAATTCAAAGAGTTAATGGCTTGGGGGAAGAAGCTGTTTAAATGTCTGCTGGATTTGGTGCGCATGGATCGGTAGCGCCTGTCTGAGGGGAGTAGCTGGAAAAGGTGGTGGGCAGGGTGCGGAGGGTCCAGTAGGATTTTCCGCACCCTAGTTTGGATTCTTGCAGTGTGCAAGTCCTCGAGAGTGGGTAGGGCGGTGCCAATGATTTTTTCCGCCGTCCTAACTGTCCGTTTTAGGTGCAAATGTACTGCCGATTGAGGCCCACTTGTATTATCCCTGCGATGTTGATAAAGTCTTTTTTTGAGAATTTGACTTCTGTTTTTAGCGCTCTGTCGTCGTTTATAATTACTTGGATTGTAAAGTAATTACTTGGATTGTAAAGTAATTATAAAAGCGGACAGAGCGCTAAAAACAGAAGTCTTTAGGAAGGCTACGCACAGTGACCAATACTTACTTTTTGACTCTAACCACCCTTTACAACACAAATTAGGAGTTATCAGAACCCTACAGCATACGGCTGAACTAATACCAACTAGCATTGAAGGTAGAGAAAAGGAGTCAAAACATATCAGGCGAGCACTCACTAACTGTGGGTACCCTCAGTGGTCATTCAACAAATGTCAGAAAGAAAGAATAGGGAATGAAACCAATAATTCTCAAGATACAAAAAGGAGAGGAGTAGCAGTACCTTACATTTGCAGGAGTTTCTGAAAAATTACAGAGTCCTTTGGCAACACAAAATTCCTACTTATTTCAAACACGATAAACACGGCAAAAATTAGTGCATCCAAAAGATAGGCTACCAAATGAAAAACAAAGTAATGTAGTATATTCAACACATTGTAAGAATGAAAATTGAGAAAGAATGAAAAAAGAGCAGTACATTGGGGAGACTCAACAAATTCTCAAAAAAAGACTTTTTCAACATCGCAGGGATAATTCAAGTGGGCCTCAATCGGCAGTACATTTGCACCTAAAAGCTAGCAACCACTCATTTGACGATAATGAGGTTAAAATCTTAGCGAAAGAACATAGATGGTTTGAAAGGGGGTTAAAAGGGGCGATTCTTATAAAACAACAAAATCCTTCATTAAACCGGTCTGGTGGGGTGAGGTTCAATTTGGATCGTTCATACAATAGCCTGCTTAGGCAAAACAGGTTAGGCAACATTCGTAATGCTGATGAGGTGATACCGGTGGGAGTGGGGGAAACGGGCCAGTCGTTAGTCTGGAATGTAGGAACAATCAGTGGGGCCACAGGGAGTGGTCCTCTGCTCCTCCCAACCTGAGAGTAGGGACCTATCATAGCTGTGTCCGGCGCCGCCATGGCTGGACATTAGGGATATATAAATAGGGCCGATACGACCAGTCAGACTTTAGTTCGCTGACGAAGCCTCTTGGATAGGAGGCGAAACGTCCGAAACCTTCAAATTTGTACAGATGACGGCTGAAGAAACCTTCTCATCGATGGACCACTCCTGTACGACTGAGAGCTTACACAGACGTATTGAATGTTCATGTAGTCCTAAAACTCCATATTCTGTGGGTCCTGGAATTCGAGTGACAATGACAAAAACTCTGGCACTAGAGTGGACACATTTTTTGCACATCGTCTGGTAGTCAATAAGTTAATACAATTTGACGAATCCACCCTGCTCCCCCCCCCGAGCTGCTTTTTTGGGGTCCACCACTACCTTGCAAATTGTGATCAAAACTGTCTTAAAATTCAATCTAAAGATCTAGTTTTGAAAAATAGATGAATGGATGTCTTATCAAACTGCTTGTATGACAAGAGAGTTTAGTGTTTAGTTACCTCTCCTCCGACAGCACGATCCCTCTTGAACAGTGTAAGAGATGTCGGTAAATTCGAGATCCACAGGAGAGCGTTTCGGCAGATGGCTGAAGCACTGTGCTTCTTTCAGCTTGTGGTCATGTTTCTTTTGCTTCAACATGGACGCCTCCTGCTGAAGAGTCTCTCCATTACAAATGAAACTGTCCTCCATGGAAATACCCACAGAGTCTGCTTCCAGTGCCTTGTTCTCCATACTTGTCTTCTGTGAGCATGAGATCATGGACAAGGACAGAAGAAGACTCAAGATATCAAGTGAGCTGTGAATTAAAAAAAAAAAACGTTTAGAAAGTTAAATTGATGTACGCTGGGTAGTCATTTCTGATCATTTGGTGAGAATGCCAAGGATAAAATAGGATAGTTTTGGAATGCACTATCACCACCCTATAAGGAGCAGAACTATGTACCGTATTTTCCTTTGTACAAGGCGCATCCAAAAACCTTGATTTTCATCCAAAGATGACCTTACACGGGTGTGCCTTATATGCAAAGTCATATTGAGCCGCAACAAGTCTCCCAATGACTGTCAGCAGCATTATATACGGAAAATTTTGAAGACACCATTCAATTGGGGTGCGCCTTATACTCCGTTGCGCCTTATACAGCGGAAAATATGGTTGTTTAAAAAAATTGATTGCACACATTTTTATAGCATTGGAAAACAAACCATGTTAAGACAAAAATTATATTTCCATTTTCAAACATTTCTGAAAAAGCTCTAGGGAGCCACTAACTGTACAAGCGGTTCCGAAGTCTGAGGTGGTACAGTAATTTGCCCTCTTTGAGTCGAGGTCTCATCTAATCTTTCATGGTGGTTCTTAATCCTCTTGGGGATTAAAATCAACTTTCTTTTCCAGCCTTGATGTGTTGAGGAGAAGGAGGGGCGACATTTACCTCCTTGGGAAAAAAAAATCTGCAGAATCCTATCCCGAGGCTAGCTAACGTATGGGAAACGAGCACCGTTTCACTTTGCACCCCCTTCACAATGATGCCCTCATTTGATTGACAGCGTGACGCGGGAGGTCTAAACTTCGTCTGTTAGGCCACAAAAGTGTTTTGATCGACGCCGCAAACAAGGGACAGAGACACCATTTCATGCCAACGTGTCACGAGTCAACCCGAATAGCCCTCTGGATGAGGGTGGGGGGGAGAAAAGAACTCAGTGGCCTAAGGTCACATCACCTGAGGTGCACTGTTGCCTACAATCTCTTGTGCAATTTGTCGCATCAAAATTGTAAGTACACATCTGCTAAGAAAAGAAAACAACATCGTCATTACACAAGTCTATTGAATCAGACAAAAGTAGTGATCAATTTCATGAAAATTAACTCATTCGCTGGTCTTCAAAAAGTACAGATGACAGCTGAAGAAACCTTTTCATCGATGGACCACTCCTGTACGACTGAGAGGTTACACAGACGCTGGCCATTATTGAATTTATTCGGGAATTGAAAAGCATGATGTGGAGCGCCATTCCCGAATTTCTTCGGGTTTTGTTTTTTCTTGCAGGGGGTGCCAATAAAGCGCTGGTCATGGCCTCTGGCAATGTTTTTTCTTTTCCACAAGGGGGCAGCATTTCCTTTTTTCCCACGTGTCCACTCCATCCAGGATTTTTGTCATAATAATAATAATACATTTATTAATAATAATACATTTGATTTACATGCGCCTTTCTGTACACTCAAGGACACTTTACAATTAAAAGAACAATACACAGATCAATAAAACCATAAATAAAATAATAAATAATAAAATAGCTGATTAAACTAGACCATGAATGCATTTTTAAACAGATGGGTTTTGAGGTGGGATTTGAAAGTAGGAAGGGAGTCAATATTAGGGATCTTGGGTGGAAGTGAGTTCCAGAGTTTGGTAGTAAAGTGACTGAAAGCTCTGCACCCGATCGTGGTGGGACGGGCAGAGGGCACTCATATTGCAGGACCCACAGAATATTAATACATTTTAGGACTACAAAAATATTCAATTCAGCGTAAGAAACCTTAGACTTTCTTCTTTCATGCGAAAAAAAAAGTTAATTCCTAACTGATGAGTCTGGAGTTATCTGAACATAAAATGCGGGCAGCTGGACAAAATACAATACAATCCACATTAATATAGCGCTTTAACAACAACTGAAGCTGCAACAAAGCGCTTAACATGGACAATTTTTATAGACAAGAAATAAAGCGGTCACAAAGATCGTCAAAAGCACCAAGGAGTGAAACTAAGATCAAGTCGGAATCATAGTTCAAGAGTTCACAGAGTTCAAGTGAGTTTTGAGATGGGTTTTAACGGTAGGCAGCGAGGGCCAATGTTCATTGGAAGCTCATTCCAGATGGATGGATATTATTATTACGAGTACAAAGTTGGGCTCAACATTTTTAAGATGCTACTTCTACGGCCAAAGGACAGTATTCAAAAGTGAATTTGACATGTATGAAGTGATTCTGACGTTATACAACATGCGAGACTGAAACAACGTCAGAGCGAGCAAAGTAGGTTAACAGTTCAGATCTCCTTTGACTTTGTAAACTCGATTTCTGCGGATGTCGGAATGAAGAAATTCATCTGCATAAACCAGTGGTGCTTAATCTTGTTTCAGGCGCCGAACCCCACCAGTTTCAGGTGCTCATTCATCAAACCCTTCTTTCAATGACTCTGCCTACTAAACTAGAGGGGTGAACCTCTGGGGCGGAGGATCCACAGAACCCATGAGACCGACTGTTGAAGAACCACTGGCAAAAACCTTGAGATGCAAATTGGAATAGATTCTGGTGGTTGGCAGTCGTTTTACTTGCAAGATCTTATCACCAAGAATGAGTTACCGTCAGTCTCAATGAGTTTACGAGAGTGGACTACTCCTTCATTTAGACAAAATTGTATTGCCAGGTAAAATAATTTATGAAAATAGTTTTGGTGGCAAATAGATCTTGATGGGCTCAATCGATTGGAATTGGTCAACAATCCACCTAAGACCTTTCACAAATGGATCATAAGTCATTCAATCCAAAGCACATTTACATTTCCATTGACAAAAAATCCAAACTAATAATCGGTCCTAGAATGGATAACCCGTGTGACTTGAAGTCTTTTCTTCAAGATGAGACTTAAAAAGAAAGGCATTCACAAAAACAACTTCTGGTTCATTTGAATATGAGCCGGTTGATCTTACATTATTTGTCGTCAAGTCCGTCGTCCGAGTTTTGCGACGATTTTCCTGCTTGAGTCTTTGTTCATCACTTGAGAGAGTCTGCTCGCTGGGGGCCTGGCTGACAAGGTACGTCGGTACAGGAAGGGACGTGGGTGGGGGTCTCAGCTCGGTCTATGCCTGCTAAGTGGATACTGGGGGATGGCTGGGGGAGGGGCCGGTCCGACATACCTGAGTGACATGAAGAATTCAATGCGCCTCTGGGAAACGGCAATTTATGCCATCCTGATCCTGAGCAAAGGGGCTCACATTGACATCAAATGTATTTCGACTACCTGGAAAGAATATTTTGTGTCACACAGAAGGTACAATATGATGATTGCCTGATGTGGAAGCTTCAGGTCAAACTACCGTCTTTTTGGGTGTATAAGGTGCACCCAAAAGCCATATACATGAAGTCATATTGAGCCACTACAGGTCTCGCAAAGACTGTCAGCAGCCACGACTACATTCCACTCCACCCTTGTTTGAAGAAGTCGTGCAAGGTCCATGCTGGGATGTATAAAACATAACCCCAGCCTTGTTTGAAGAAGTCGTGCAAGGTCCATGCTGGGATGTATAAAACATAACCCCAGCCTATACCGTAGCGCCTTATAATGTGGTGTGCGTTATATTTGGGAAACTTCCATATATTTATATATTATATTTAGAAAACCTTTTTTCATTCATTGAAGTTGGAGTCCAGTGCATCTTATCGAACATATGTAAATAAGTTGGAATATACACCATTCATTGGGGGTGCATCTTATACAACGGTCCACCTTATATATGGCGAAAGTTTGAAAATACACCCTTCATTGGGCATGCGCCTTATACTCCGGTGTGCCTTATTCACTGGAAAATATGTTAATGAACATACCAAAAAAATACTGCAAGCACCCTATACACTGGAAAATATGTTTAATGAACATACAAAAAAATACTGTAAGCGCGTTATACACTGGAAAATACGGTAAATGAAGATACAAAAAATACTGTAAGCGCCTTATACACTGGAAAATACGGTAAACATGCAAAAAAAAATACTGTAAGCACCTTATACACTGGAAAATACGGTAAATGAACATACAAAAATACTGTCAGTGAGCTGTCAAAGACTGGTAAATTGTTTCGTAAGATTGACCATTTTTTAAAAATATTTGGACAGAAATTTAGATTGTTTTGGTAATCGGAGTCTAATTTTCAATTGCAACTTCTGTTTGAAGAGATCTCTCAATGGCTGGTGAATGACTCCCTATCAGTGAGTTGAAATGCCTCAGGCTACGTTTCATGATGTAGCTGTGATGATACGTGGAAGTCGGAGTCACGGTTGAATTCCTCAGTGGTGGGGAATGTGGCAAAAAAAGACAACAAGCCACAACCTGTCCACAACAGTCTTCTATCTCCTAGTCTGTAGCGAAATGTTACCAACACCCATTTACACAGGGAAAACTCGATTCAAGATTCAGTGATACCTCATCTTACGAACTTAATTGGTTCCCAGAAAGTGTGTGTAAGGCAAAACGTTAGTCTGTCAAACATGTATTTCCCATAAAACAAATTTCTACTAAATAAGCCTTAAAACTACACCAATTATACCTTATTTTATGTGTAATAAATGTGCTATTGGATTGTCATTAAATAAACTGTAATGTATAATAAAGTTTTATTTACCTTTGTGATGGTCGTTGATGTAGTTGCCTCTTGATGATATCCGAATGAAGTTGCCATGCTTTCTCGGCGATAATACCCTCACTCACACGGTCCCCTGCTAGCTGCTTCTCGTAAATCCAAATCAACAGAAGTTTTTCAACCTCTTCTATTGCCTGAGACCGTTGCTTAGACAACATGGAAACACCCCTCGCCACACGTAGCAATGGTCGACTTAGCGTACTGGTCCTGGGACGCTAAGTCACACAAACGCGCACCTTGTTGGTGTTTTTCGATGATCTCGACCGTCATTTTCTTTTGTGTCCTCTTTGGTTTAACACTAGCCTGTTGTGGGGTCTTTTTCGGTCCCACAAGAGCAAAAGTACTCCACTCAATAACAAACCACGTCTGCACTCAAAGGGGGTGTTGAAAACTTGTCCGCGAGCCACCGTGGCGCTGTGTGGTTTGGTTCGTCCACCGAAAACTAGTTTGTCAGCCAAGACGATATGCTCGCGAATTTAATGTTCGTGAAGCGAAAAGTTCATGAGCTAAAGCGTTCGTAAACCGAGGTATCATTGTATAAATCAATATGAATGTATGGTATTGTATTTTGGACAGCGACCCTCATTTCAAGCTCAGATAACTCCAGATCCATATAAATTAGGAATTAACTCATTTTTTTCTGATGAAAGAAGACAGTCTAAGGTTTCTTATGCTGCATTAAATGTTGATATAGTCCTAAAATTCAATATTCTGTGGGTCCTGCAATTGGAGTGAAAATAAGCAAAACCCTAGCACTGGACTGGACATGTTTTTGCACATCATCTGGCAGTGAATGAGTTAACTTGTAGACTACAGCTGGGTGGGAGCGCAGAAGTCCTTCTGGGGCGGAGTTCTAAATTGTGATCTCTCTGAAATAAACTGAGTTGCAGCAGTTGGAATGAGCTGCAGTTTTTTGATGCTCTTTGGAGGGATCCCAGTCCGATTCACAATCACAAATTATAAAGACACATTTAAACAGTCATTTAGTCTGCTAATATTTGAATGATAATAGCAGAATGCTAATTCACTCAAGACTGTCTTTACCTCAGAATAGCGATTTGCTGATGATGCAGTCGGTTTGCATTTGGACCCCCCGTGGCTAACTGCAGCCACTCAGAACTGCTTGCACAGCTGTCGACTGCTGTGTTGTTCAAAGTGGGCCTCAAGTTGTCACTCGGTGTAACCAAAGTGGCGCTCATGGTTCTCGATGTCCGAGTTCTACGTTGGACCACATTGATCTTGAAGTGGCTTGGGACTATTTTGGCAAAAAAATAAATTTAAAAAAATGGAGTTCTTTGTGTAATAAAAAACGACATCTGAAATAATCCTGGATGTATTTGATGTCTTCTACTGCAATTCTAACTGTATAGTGCGATTTTCTAAACTGATGATACTAAAACAGCATGTTAGTTGTGTCCGGAGGAATGAGACGAGATGAGTTGCTTTGTCTTTATTGTGCTACCATATTAGTGGACCTGCGGTCGTGACGTCACCGCTGCTTTTCGACCTGTCGCAACATTCTGTAGCAGTGTGACATAAGCTACATTTACCCCCCTCCGTGAAGGAACCAGAAAAAACTTTGTAAACAAGGGAAACCGGGTAGACTGCCGGTTTCCCGCTTAACCGTGTGGGTTATTCTGCCACGCAATAGGCTAAGCACTAGCTAGAGTCTGAACATTCGAAATTGGTGATTTAATTGTCCAAATACCGAGTGCAAAGGCGAACGCGACCTGGCCAAGGCTCTGGATGAGGATCTGGCCCCACAGGCACGGCTGGTTCACCACACCCTTCAAGGCGTCCCATTGGTGTTCTCGGATGTCTGACAGGACGTCAGTCATCTTTGCCTGAGAAGCCCATATCTGCGACAGCCCTGTCGTTCGAGGGGGTCGGTGATGCCACTCTCTTTAGGCGGCTGGCATGCCAACGCGACCCGTCAGCCAGACAGAAGGTGGACGGTCCGAATGGGGCGGTAATCTGGACTGGTGCTGTCCAGAATGAGTCCAATTTGTGAGAGCAGCTCGGCCGGCGAATGCGGACTCAGTCCGTCACAGTAAGTGTGGGTTGCTTCGTCCGGCGCTTCTCGTTGGCCCCTCTGCTGGCTGAGGAAGAGTAGAGAAGGCCGTCTGCTTGGTTGGAGCTTTTTACACCCCCGTTGGCCTGGGGGTGAATTGTGGCAACCGCATCGTCAGATATGGAAAAGCCGAGTGCACAAAACAAGTCCAAGCCCAAGAGGTTGGCGCCATGACGGGATATTTGGAAGGTGAAGGGGGCGAGAGTACTTGAGCCATAACACAGTGTGAAGGTGGCAGTTCCCACCATGCCAATATTAGTGTGGCCATAGCCAAACAAGTCTTCAGAGTTGGCCTCGATCGGGAGATGTGGAAATAGACGTCAAACTGTGTACATGTTCAACAGTGACCTGGAGGCTGCAGTGTCGAGCAGAAGTGGTAAGCTCACTCCATCCAGTTCCACTGTGCACCACTTGAATGGCTTGGCGCGTGAGCCCAAGCAGTGGATGTCTGTGTAAGCTCTCAGTCGTACAGGAGTGGCCCATCGATGAGAAGGTTTCTTCAGCCGTCATCTGTACAAATTTGAAGGTTTCGGACGTTTCGCCTCCTATCCAAGAGGCTTCGTCAGCGAACAAGCAGTGGATGGTGTGTCTGCCTCAGCTGGTCTGGTGAGCGGCGTGACAGGTATGTTGACGTGGGAGCAGAGCGGCACATCCTAGCGAAGTGGTTCCTCTTTCCACAGTACTGGCATCTCTGTCCAATGGCTTTGCAAATTGGCGCGCGTGTGGGGTGCCAGGCAGACCCACAGTTGGCACAAGGCCTGCGTGTGGTGGCCCCTTGAAGTCTGACGACATTTACCTCGGAAATGGAGGGGTTGGAGCAACAATCTATGCCAACGCGGGAGAGTGTGAAGGTGTGGGTGGGTTCACGAGCTGAGCCGTTAATTGTGCTGCGTTCTTCAATTGGAACGCCATCTCCACAGCCTTCGATAGTGGGAGGTCGTCAGGGGACAAGAACCGTTTCTCCCGTAGCTTGGCATCAATCGTGTGCTCCGCTAGTTGATCTCTAATCATTTCCTCCTTCAAGCGGCCGAATTTACAGAGGCCCGCTAATCACCGCAAGTCGGCAACGTAGTGGTGCACTGACTCGCCTCTGCATTGCCATCGTTGACGGAAGGCAATCCACCGGACAATCACGCTCTGCGGTGGGGCGAAATGTCCAATAAAGCGACACTGTATGTCTGCGTGGGTCCGAGTGTCTGAAAAATGCGCTCCCCCTCACTTCCCAAGCTGTGCATTAGCATAGCCATTAGCCGCGCGTCGCTTGCCTCGTTTAGTCCGATCGCCGTCAGCTATGTTGCGAAAGAGTCATACCAGCGGGACCACGGGACTGGTGGCTCACTGGGGAGCGCGAGGAACGAGGGGAGCTGTGTTGAAGTCCATCTTCGTCGCCAAAGTGGTGTCCGGTGATGAGAGGAGAAGAGTTGCTTTGTCAACGTCTTTATTGTGCCACCATGTTAGTCTACCTGCGGTCAGTGACGTCACCGCTGCTTTTTGACATGTCGCAACATTCTGTAGCAGTGTGACATATGCTACAGTGTTCTACCGCAGACAAATTCCTTGTGTGTTATACATACTTAGCCAATAAAGATGATTCTGATTCTGAAAATGGGATAGATTAGCATGCGTAAAAATTACAGTGATACCTCAGTTTACGAACACTTTCACTTACGAACTTTTCACTTTACGAACATTAAATTTGTGAGAATATAATATTGGCATACGTACTAGTTTTCGGCAAACGAACCTAACTACACAGCGCCACGGTGGCTGGCAGACTAGATTTTGGCGTAAGAACACCAAATGACATGGTCGAACACTGGGCACATATTATGGGAAAAAGACCCCACCACAGGCTCGTGTTCAGCCGAAGAGGACACAAAAAAAATTATGGTCGAGCGGAAGAAGGAGATCATCGAGAAACACGAACGAGGTGTGCGTTTGTGTGACTTAGCGTCCCACGACCAGTATGCTAAGTCGACCATTGCTACGTGTGGCTAAGGGTGTTTCTGTGTTGTCTAAGCAACGGTCTCAGGCAATAGAAGAGGTTGAAAATTTCTGTTAATTTGGATTAACGAAAAGCAGCAAGCAGGGGACAGTGTGAGTGAGTATTATCACAGAGAAAGCACGGCAACTTCACTCGGATATCATCAAGAGGCAACTACATCAACAACCATCACAAAAGTCAATAAGACGACTTTAATAATAATAATACATTTCAGTTCTAAGTGCCTTTAAAAACTCTCAAGGACACTTTACAGTCACGGGATAAGTTTTTTTTGCTATGGGTGAGCAGCGGCAGCCACACACACCAGCGTTCAGTCAACCCGGAATAACTCAAATAGATGGAAAGTTAACTCAATAGCTAAAAGCTAGCTAGTTTATTTATTTAATTACAATGCAATAGTTTATTTATTATACATAAAATAAGGTATATTTTCTGTAGTTTTAAGGCTTATTCAGTAGAAAATTCTGTTTTATGGGGACCTGGAAATGGATTATTCTCATTTTTAATGGTTTCTTATGGGAAATAAATGTTTGGCAGATGAACTTTTTGCCTTACACACATTTACTGGGAACCAATTAAGTTCGTAAGCTGAGGTATCACTGTATTTGAATACGATGCACGCAGACACATTCCCCATTTTTTTCCATGTAGCAGCAGGACAGCAACTAGCAACAAGTTACTTTTTGAATCAATCATGACAAGGTGCTGTTCTTAACCCCCTCCCCCCATTCCTCTGTCGCCTGTCTTCTGGGAACACTAATAGGCTCCATGCAGAGTAACATGACCAATTGAATCATTCTTGGGCTGGAGCTGGAAGTTGCAGAGAGAGCGTCGTCGCGCTCACTCCAGCTGCAGCGGACACCCCCCCCCCCCCCAAAAAAAAAAAAAAAAAAAACTCTCACTAGTGACACAGTGTCTGTCTCCCGACTTCTCCGGGATTCATAACCTGTCCTGCCAAAGGAACTACTACAGCATTGCGATTGGTTTCATGTTTTTTTATTCCCCCACTTTGGCAGACCCTAGACCACTTCATTGGTGAAAAGGTCAGCGGGCCCCTTTGCATCCCTGACTGCAGATTGAGGTGAGTTGGTTCGCAAAAGGTTCTCGTATCAGGACGATTGCTTGTGATGTGGGTCAGTCGAGTCAATTGGAGGAAAAAACCTGGAACTCAATTTTAGCAGGACAAATGTCTACTCATACAAGGTATATATAGTTTGTATATACTGTATACGTTGTTGTCTGGTATAAAGTTATACTGTATACACATATTGGGTACATTTTTGACATTTCAAACAATTCAAAGGGCCTCTGTGAATGAATACTTATTTATATATATCAGAGGCGGAATTTGACTCAAAGCTTTGCGATTTCGTGATTGGATCCCATTTTTTCGAAGTCTACAGACCAGGATTGGAAATCGGGGAAATGGCTGACTGGGCTCAGTCTTGTGTCATGACTTTAACGAGGGTGTGAATAGAGTATGTTTTCCGCCAGCCTTGGCGCGTTTTTGACTGCACATTTTATTTGTTTTGGTTGTCACTTTCATTATCTGGCGTTTGGACAAATAGGACGTAGATGTAGTTCATAGATATCATATAAGTACTGATTTCAAGTGGATTGTGGGTTGAAAACTAATTCAGACGTAGAATTGGACCCATATTCGACCTGATGAACTCATTGACTGGTAGGCGATGTGCAAAAAAATGTGTTGACTCCAGTGCCAGGGTGTTTGTCATTGTTTATTTTGTCAAGCAAAGGTTGTGAGAACTGATTACTTAGGCGCCATCTTGGATTTCTTTTATAGGATAGATGACCCTGCGCCTTATATGTGAAGTCATATTGAGCCACAACAGGTCTCACAACTATTGTCAGCAGCAACCGACTCCATTTCCCGTCATATGGAGAGTAGTGCTTAACCCCAGCCTCTACTGTAGCGCCTCATAATATGGTGCGCCCTATATTCGGAAAACTATTTATATCTGATGTTTGGAAACCTTTTTTCATTCATTGCCTTATCGTATGATGTGCCTTATATATGGAAAAAGTTTGAAAATACACCATTCATTAGGGGTGCACATCATACACCAGAAAATACAGTCCAATGAATTACCAGCACTACCAGAACCCTAAGATCCCAATTAAATGTGAATAATCATAATCAGAAAGCGTTTAATAGTCCCACAGTGGGGACATTTGGAATAAGATGAGAAGGTTTCTTCAGCCGTCATCTGCACAAATTTGAAGGTTTCGGACGTTTCACCTCCTATCCAAGAGGCTTCGTCAGCGAACTAAAGTCTGACTGGTCGTATCGGCCCTATTTATATATCCCTAATGTCCAGACATGGCGGCGCCGGACACAGCTATGATAGGTCCATACTCTCAGGTTGGGGGGAGCAGAGGACCACTCCGTGTGGCCCCACTGATTGTTCCTACATTCCTGACTGACGACTGGCCTATTTCTCAAGATACAAAAAGGAGAGGAGTAGGAGTACCTTACATTGCAGGAGTTTCTGAAAAATTACAAAGAGTCCTTTGGCAACACAAAATTCCTACTTATTTCAAACGGATAAACACGTTAAGGCAAAAATTAGTGCATCCAAAAGATAGGCTACCGAATGAAAAACAAAGTCATGTAGTTTATTCAATACATTGTCTTCTTCTTTTCCTTTCGGCTTTTCCCTTCAAGGGGTCGCCACAGCGAATCAGTAACCTCCATCTTCAGAGGTATGATACGCATGTTTGTTTTGGACCAGCTTTTACGTCGGATGCCCTTCCTGACACAATCCTCTGTATTTATCCGGGCTTGGGACCGGCACAAGAAGACTTATGTCCCTTTGTGGCTACAGAACAAGCAACTCGCTCACTAAAAGGCTCCCAAACACAAAATGGTCATCAGCACAGCAACAATCAAAAAAGCAAACATTGTAAAGAGCAGTACATTGGGGAGACTCAACAAATTCTCAAAAAAGTCTTTATCAACATCGCAGGGATAATACAAGTGGGCCTCAATCGGCAGTATATTTGCACCTAAAAGCTAGCAACCACTCATTTGACGACAATGAGGTTAAAATCTTAGCGAAAGAACATAGATGGTTTGAAAGGGGGGTAAAAGAAGCGATTCTTATAAAACAACAAAATCCTTCATTAAACCGGTCTGGTGGGCCTCAATTAGGATCGTTCATAGGAAAAACCGGTTACACAACATTCGTAATGCTGATGAGTTGATACCGGTGGGAGTGGGGCAAATAGGCCAGTCGTCAGTCAGGAATGTAGGAACAATCAGTGGGGCCACAGGGAGTGGTTCTCTGCTCCCCCCAACCTGAGAGTCGGGACCTATCATAGCTGTGTCTGGCGCCGCCATGTCTGGACATTAGGGATATATAAATAGGGCCGATACGACCAGTCAGACTTTAGTTCGCTGACGAAGCCTCTTGGATAGGAGGCGAAACGTCCGAAACCTTCAAATTTGTACAGATGACGGCTGAAGAAACCTTCTCTTCGATGGACCACTCCTGTACGACTGAGAGCATACACAGACGTATTTGGAATAAGAGAAATTATAAGAGCAGAATAAGAGCGGACTCGGGAAATGGTTGTTAGGATTTGTGTCGTTGCTCCGTTTAGAGCTCCCTGCAGATGAAAGACACATTCCTACTCTGCATGTCGCTGTGTTCCTCTGACAAATTTCCAGCTGGGAACTGCTCCAATCACCTGGCAACAATATTGACATAGAAATAGAAACTCTGGAGAGGACAAGACTCTACCCCTCTGCTTGTCACATATACATCTGGCCCATCGGACCTTCACTACAATGTGGCGCGCCGCAAAAAATGAGCTATTGACTAGCCAATCATAGTTTGTGAAAATTCTGACGTTCAAAATTCAAGATTTTGATTACCTTACAGCAGTGGCGGGCCGTGGATTTCATTGCTAGGCCTTCAGTAGTGCTACGTCTGAATCAATTCAGACTGAAAAGAGGGTGGTGTGATTTACGACAAGTCCACTAGAGGGTACCATTAGCCATGTTATAACTGATCCACCTTTCTTAATGATGTCCATATATAAAAAAACAGTACACATGCAACCACATCTAGTGACTAGCTAATCACAGTTTATGAAAAGTCTGACGTTGACCAGCGCCTTCAAGAAGGTGTTGGTACCCCATTTGGGTTGCCAACTCAAAATCTGATTGGTTAGTGCAACAGTTTGATTGACACATTTGATGCTCCGGGGCCTGCAGAGCCGAAGGCGTCCAGGTCGATTTCCGACCCTGGTCACAAATAATGGCTGAAATGTGATTGGTGAAATGCTTCAATACAAAAACACAGATCTGGAAGCAGCGCAACAAGGGAAAAGTAATGAAACAAAGCTGAAAGACAATTTGGAATTATTTCATAAGAATTCATGGGCAAAATAGAATTAATTAGTCAGCGATTTAAATATTTATAGGACAAAGAGAAGGCTTTGCAGGCCTTAACGGCCCACCATTGCTCTGAACACAAACTAGTCTCAAGAGGCCCCCACTGGAAGCAGCGCAACAAGGGAAAAGTAATGAAACAAAGCTGAAAGACAATTTGGAATTATTTCATAAGAATTCATGGGCAAAATAAAATTAATTAGTCAGTGATTTAAGTACAGTAAAGTCTCGTTATATCGATATCGGATATATCGATAGTCCCGGTTATATCGATACTATTTCTATGCACACACGGAGAAAATTACATGCAAATAGGGTCGGATATATCGATAGTCCCGGTTATATCGATATTTTTTCGGACTCCCTTGAATATCGATATAACGAGACTTTACTGTATGTGTAGGCCAAAGAGAAGGCTTTGCAGGCCTTGACGGCCCACCATGGCCCTAAACACAAACTGGTCTCAAGAGGCCTCTACTGGGTGCTAGGCAGCATCTACAGATCAGATCATGATTCAGATATTTTTAAGGCAGCAGTGAAGGCTTTGCAGGCCGTGACAGCCCACCACTGCTCTAAAGACAAACTGGACTCAAGAAGCTCAGTGGTTTAGCGGGCCCCACTGGGTGCTAGGCAGATCTACAGATCAGATCGTGATTCAGATATTTTTAGGCGAGTAAGAAGGCTTTGCAGGCCTTGATGGTTCATCACTGTCTATTGTATTGCATTGTATTGACTTCAGATTTGAAAACTAGTTATTCATGAATATGGTGTGTGTTCTGTATGACTTATGTGAAAGGGATGAACCATTTTAATGGCTTCCCCAAATTCACAACGGCCCCCCTGAGAGGAAACCGGAACGCCAATGTGGCTCCAATGACTTTGACACCCTTGGGTTGAAGGATTTCATTGTAGCTTTTTTGTTTCCATTTCTAGCAGGATTTGCAAAGATGACAACCAAACACAATCGTGGCGCTCCGGACAACAAAGTACTTTCATCCCGTCTTCTGCCGTCCGGAAAGAGGCAACGTCTCGTCACCAAAGATGGGCGCTGTACCCTTCGCCCCCCGCTGTGTCCCTCCGGTTCATGGCTGGGAGCATCAAGCCGGGCCTGGCTCTTAGCCCTGCATGACGTGTGGGGACAGTTGGTGGTTTTGCGCTGGCGATGGGTTCTCTTGACCTTTTGTGCCTCTTTTGTGGCCCATTGGCTGCTGTTCGCTTGCCTTTGGTACTTGCTGGCTCACGTCAATGGAGACTTGGATGTGCCGGATCACGACGACCCGCCGCAAGGGCATGTGGTGTGCGTGAAACACATCACCAGCTTTGCCGCCGCGTTTTCCTTTTCCCTGGAGACGCAGCTCACCATCGGTTACGGCACCATGTTCCCCAGCGGCGATTGTCCAAGTGCCATCGCGCTGCTGGCTGTGCAGATGCTGCTCGGGCTCATGCTTGAAGCTTTCATCACAGGTACACTTCATTTCCTCCACCCTTGTAATTCCACTGGTTGGCCTGCAATTGGAGGGAAAATGACAAAAGCCCTGGCACTGGAGCGGACACATTTTTGCGCATCGTCTGGCAGTCAATGAGTTAACACCTATTTGATGACTATACAACCTTTAATGCAGCTATGGGGGCGACTCATATAAAAAGTGTGGTGTGATTGACTACAAGTTCACTAGGGGGTAGCGTTTGCCAGGAAATAAGGCCTGCGAGAAGGCCTCGGCATTGCCAATTGGAATCGGATTCTTTCAAGCAACAGTTTGATCGCCACTGATTTGATGAGAGAGAGCCCGCAGAACTGATGGTGAAGGCGTCTGGGCAGATTTCTAACCCTGGTAATAAATAATGGCTAAAATGTGATTGGTTTACTGATTAAATATGAAAACACACATCTGGAAGCAGCGCAACAGGGGAAAACTCACAAAAGGAAGCTGAAAGGCAATTTGGAATCGATGGACAAAATATCATTGACATCAGTCTGTGATCCGGATATTTTGTGGCCATGAGAGAAGGGCTTGCTAGTCCCGACGGTCCACCACTAGTTGGCAAATGCGCATGTCGATTAGTGTCGGACATATTGAACCGTTTTAAGGTGAACATTGGTTCCTGCGAATAATCACCCTGAGATGGCAGAAGAACACTAAGAGGGAAAAGAACTCAAAGGGCAATACAGACACTCCCCAACTTATGAACAAGATACGTTCCGGTCGTTCCTAAGGTGAATGTGTTCGGAAGTTGCTTCAGTGCTATATTTTGTATGTAGTGTATGTTTAAGAATTATAAAAGTATGTTTAAGGCTTATATATGTATATTTAAGGATTGTATAAGGCTCGTTTAAGGCTTATATTTATATACAAAAGAAGATGAGTAACCTGTATTGGTATGCACTCAAAAATAAACATTGAATAAAATATATTCTCTGTAAAATGTTACAACAAAAATCTTCGTATGTACCGTTCTTCATACCTTGAATGGTCGCAAGTAAGGGAGTGTCTGTCTAAAAAAAAACTTTAACTCTTGAATTCTCTGCCTCCCAGATCACTTTTCCATTCCATCATGTGCAAGTCTCAAAATGTCCCAAAAAATCTTTTGACCAGAAAAGTTGCATTACAGAGAAGAGTTTCTGGACTACAATCATAACATCGGTCCACCTTTTCAGGAAATGTGTCCCAAAAACCCAAACAAAAGTATATCTTTGCTTCCTAAAAAGCGTCGTCTTGAAGAATGTAATTCGCCGATTCTCAATTGTCTGCCAGGTGCCTTTGTGGCCAAGATCTCTTGTCCTCAGAAGCGAGCCGGAGCCATCCAGTTCAGCCACCAGGGTTTGGTAGGCCAGCACCAGGGTCAAACTTGCCTCTTGTTACGGGCCACAAACTTGCTGCGGCGGCCTCTGGTCGACGTGAAGGTGAGTGCCGTGCTCTACGAGGAGCGCGAAGGCCAGCCCCTGCACCAAACCGCCCTGGACTTCTACGTGGACCACCTGGGCCAGCATCCCTGCCCCTTCTTCATTTTCCCACTGACTTTTTACCATCCCCTGGACCGCCGCAGTGCTCTTTACCCTGCCCTGCGCGAAGGCAAATCCAACCATTTTGAACTGGTGGTGTTCCTGTCAGCCTCGCAGGAGGGAACGGGGGACACCTGCCAGAAGAGGACCTCCTACTTGCGCCAGGAAATCCAGTTTGATCGTTGCTTCACACCGGCCCTGGGCCTGGATGCCTGCGGAAGGTTTGTGATGAGCAACCATCACTTTGACACCATGCACTCCAAGGACCCTCAGGATAAGGACTGCGTGGTGCAGATCAACGGTGACGGTAGTGACAGGATGGAATAAGGATACTGGAGAGGAGGTTACACTGGGACTAAAGGGCAGTTTGTTTGGAGGCTAGATCTGGATCTAATGGGATTTTGTCAGCTGGAAAGTAGACCACTTGGGAAAATTACACTTTGTGTTGGTTGAATCATTTGTAGTTCTTAATCATTTAATCTGTTGGCAGAGAATGATCCCAGATGATCCCTGAGGGGTCTGGCTCTTTTTATTCACTCTGCGGGCCCAATTCCGATTTAAATCCATCCAGTTTTGACAGTGCGTAACCTGGAGAAAAGCCATGCGGGCCATTGGAAGAACTGAGCCAAGATTCAGACCTCAGATCTCACAAATGTTAAGCCAGCCGCACTTTCAACTCATCTTTCTGCTATGGATGAACATCATCTAATACTGCAATACAAGGGTGTTAGTCATTTTTTTGCCGCGGGTCACATTGTAGTTAGACAGAACTTCAGACAGAAATTAAAACAGAAGTAATCCGATTAGCTTCAGGGAGTAGTCCACTGCCCCCCCCCCCCCCAACCTTAGAGCAGGGAGCTATCAAAGCAGAGGTCTGGCACTGCCACCTCTGTCCATTAGGTGCTACCAGGACAACTGTAGTTCGCTGACAAAGCTTTTCGGATGAGAGAATCGTCCGACACCTTCGAGAGGTACAAATGACGGCTGAAGAAACCTTTTCATCGATGAACCACTCCTGTACAACTGAGAGCTTACACAGACAATCAAGATCAATACTGATCTTGTTTGACCAAAAATCCTGGATCATGTGATCAGGGAAACATGGCAGCCTGGGTTTAAGTGGAGAGTGTTCAAGGTTGACTGAAGAAATGTGTGGTTTGGATAACGCTACAATCAATTCACAATGGCGGTTTTTTATCTGTCTGACGTGTTCCAACAGAGAAACTAATGAACAAGTACTGACACCTGACTAATTTGTACTGACAACTAACTGACTGATTTGTAGAAGAGTACTTTTAATTTGGAAAAATCAATTGCACAAATCATCACTTGAGTCATCATATTTATTTATCAAATGTTCTTTTTTTGTCTTCTGCGTTCTCATCATTGGCGGTTGTATCGCCATGGGGATGATCAAGAATTGCGACATAATCGATCTTTGGTCAATGAAAGCTTTTGAAACGTTTGATCTGAATGAAAAGGAACACGCCACCACATATGATTAGCATGCTTGACATGTCACGCCACCCGTCTCACTTGTTGTGGTGCTGCCTTTGTACAGTGTACATTATGAGAAATAAATATTTTCGAAACAAACCTGATGGAAGGGAGACCTTTTTGGGGGCGAGGGGGGGCGAGGAGCAAAAAACCAAATCTTAAACTGCAGGTGATATACTTTAACTTGAAATGGGGGTTGAAGGAGGAGTGAAGGGGGTGGGGTGAACTCAATTTTAACACCGAATAGCAATGCTGCCCCTCTGTGGTGTTGAGGCAAACACGTGGGAGAAAATAGTTGTCAAGATACAAAATGAAGGCAGGAGCAAAGACTACCCCCAAAGCTCACAATTGGGAGTCGGACATGTTACCGTATTTTGCACTCAAAAGCCTTGATTTTCTTCCAAAGATGACCCTGCGCCTTATACGCCAGTGCGGCTTATATGTGAAGTCATATTGATACACTACAGGTCTCGCAACGACTGTCAGCACTCACTGACTCCATCAACCCCTGTCGAAGAAACAGTGTATAACATCAACCTCTACTGTAGCGCCTTATATTTGGAAAGCTTTATATTTCTATATTATATTTGGAAGCATTTTTTCATTCTTTGAAGGTGCCCCTTATACACCTAGTGCGCTTTATATATGGAAAAAGTTTGAAAATACACAATTCCTTGGGGGTGTACCTTATACACCGGAAAATACGGTTCTATTTGCATGCCTGTCAACGTTGGCTAATAGCTGCCCCATATAATGATGACAATTCCTATATAAAAGTTGTTGTACGCCATACATTATTTCAAAAGATTAAAAAAAACGCAAACACAAGCAGAAATGCAGTCAGTTTACCCTTGCATGCGCACGTTATGCTTTTATCAATCCGACCGTACGCAGCGATAAAAAAAAATACATGATTGAGGATGACTTTTGCTGGTTTGCCATGACAATCGTAGCATTGTCGTTGGCAACCAGCAGTTGAGACCAACTGGATTGGAGCAAAAATGCTCATTGGAAGATTGCTTCACAATTATTTTTTTTCCAGGATAAAAGTTGTACTACATTATTTGAAATGATTAAAAAAAAACTATAAAATACGGCGAACAAAGTATAAGTTGACATGATACATGATATGTATTTGGAAAACTTTTTTAAATCATTGAGGGAGCACCTAAAGCAGGGGTCGGGAACCTTTTTGACTAAGAGAGCCATAAAAGTAAAATATTTAGAAATGTTTTTCAGCGAGAGCCACACGCACGCGCGCGCGCACATACAAGTGGTCACGTGCGGGCGCGCGCGCACACACACGTGCACGCGCGGCCACTTTTCAACAAAATATCAGAATGTATTATTTAAAATAACTTTGTGATAGTACTCACCGTTAACATGGATGTTTTCCGTTCCTCGTGTTTGGTAAAAATCCAAGAAAACGATCGGAATGAAATTCAATTTGCCGGTCCAGAGGCAAAGTTACTGCTAGCTAGCCTGCACACGGCTCATAAGCTTCCACACTTGCTATCTGCAATCTACTTCTCGCAGAAGTATGTCGATGCGAACGTTAACATGGGGCTTGTTAAAATGTCACTGACATTCGACTGTTTCATCGATGGTATTGTTTCATTGCAAATTAGAATCAGAACATTTTCTCTCCTCTAATGCTACGGTGCATTCAGGCTGAAGTGCACAAGTTGGGCTCATTTAAAGGGACGTTTACCTGTTTCAACATGACGGCCACTATCATCCAATCAACATAGCGCTTTCGGACATTCTAGGTCAGTGTCATCCAATCAAAATTGCGCTTTCCGCCAACTGCAGCCCCAAGGTGAAATGAACGATGAAAAAAATGACAATATGTATTATAATATGTAATATTTATCGGCGAGCCATATGCAATCATCAAAAGAGCCATATATGGCTCGCAAGCCATAGATTCCCGACCCCTGACCTAAAGTATGGAAAAGGGTTGAAAAGACAGATCATTGTCTTAGATCATACTATACTATGCTGCCCCTTATACACCGGAAAATATGGTAAACTTTTAGCCAATTTTCAGTCATGAAATATTTTACTATCTTTAATTGTATGTTTATATTTTTTTTTAATTTAATGAACAGGGCAGCCCAGTAGCCCAGTGATTAGCGCATCGACCTCGCAGTGCAGAGGTGATGAGTTCAAACCGCACTTTGACCTGCGTGGGTTTTCTCTGGGTTCTCCGGTTTCCTCCCACATTCCAAAAACATGCACGGGAGGCAGATTTAACACTCAATTGTCTTTTGGTGTCTCCCCTCATATTTGCTTCATAAGGTTTCTGAATACAGTGAGACCTCGGTTTACGAAAACCTTGCCTTACGAAATTTTCGGCTTACGAACATCAAATTTATGAAATTTAAACCTTGAAATACAAACTACTTTTCGTGATACACACCCACCACGGCTGGCGGAGCGATCTTCGGATCTGGCGGAGTGATCTTCGGCGGAAGCACACGACCGAACAGCGCTCCAGCCGGCGCACATTTCCACAACCCCTCTCTTTGTATGCACACGTCGATCGCCTCTGAGATTTTTGCAGATAATTTTACTATTATGGGACCGAAAAAAAAGCCACCACAGGCTCGTGTTCAGCCGAAGAACAAAAAATACAAAATCACCGTCTAGGAGAAGGAGATAATTGAAAAACACGAACGAGGGGTGCGTTTGTGTGATTTAGTGGCCCAGTACGGCGATGCTAAGTCAACCATTGATCCATTCTCCGCACCAGAGAAGCCATCAAAGGTGTGTCTGTTGCAAAAGGTGTTTCCGTGCTGTCAAAGCAACGGTCTCAGGCAATCAAAGAAGTTGAAAACCTCCTGTTAATTTGGATTAATGAAAAGCAGTTATCCGGCAACAGCCCGAGTAAAGCAATTATATGCGAGAAACGTCTGTGTAAGCTCTCAGTCGTACAGGAGTGGTCCATCGATGAAAAGGTTTCTTCAGCCGTCATCTGTACTTCTTTGAAGGTGTCGGACGTTTCGCTTCTTATCCAAGAAACTTCGTCACCAAACTAAAGTCTTACTGGTAGTTTAGGCCTTATAACATATATATATATATATATATATATATATATATATATATATATATATATATATATATATATATATATATATATATATATATATATATATCCCTACTGTCCAGACATGGCGGTGCCGGACTCTGCTATGATAGGTCCCCGCTCTCAGGTTGGGGGGAGCAGAGGACTACTCCCTGCAGCTGCTCTAACGACTGGCCTGATTGCCCCATTTCGACCAGTATCACCTCATCAGTATTACTAATCCTATGTTGCCTAAGGAGGCTATTGTATGAACAATCCAAATTAAACCGCACCCCACCAAACCGGTTTAATGAAGGATGTAGTAGTTTTATGAAAATCACTTCTTTTACTCTCCTCCCAAACCATCTATGTTCTTTCACTAAGATTTTAACCTCATTTTCGTCAAGAGTGGTTGAGAGCTTTTAGGTGCATATCTACTGCCGATTGAGGCCCACTAGTATTATCCCTGCGATGTTGATAGTCTTTTTTTGAGAATTTGTTTAGTCTCCCCAATGTACTGCTCTTTACAATTTTCATTCTTACAATGTATTGAATAAACTACATTACTTTGGTTTTCATTTGGCAGCCTATCTTTTGGATGCACTAATGTTTGTGTTTGTAATGTGTAGACATTTCCTGTCATAGAAGTAGTACTGCGTAACCCCAGCCTCTACTGTAGCGCTTGATAATATGGTGCGCCTTATATTTGGAAAACATATCAATTTATACAGTGACACATCAGTTTGACCATAATCCGTTCCAGAAACCTGTTTGAAAACTGGTTTGTTCGAAACCCGAAACAGCACTTTGCATTATAATCAATGTAAAAAAATATCCGTTCTCGAAAGTCTCGAAAACAATTTTTTTTCAAGCACTTAACTATTTTACAGCATAAACACGTAAGAAATATTTAAATATTCAGCCACAACGGGTCTCGCAACTACTACTCGCAGCCACAGACTCCATTCCCCCACTTTAGAAGTAGTGTGTAACCTGTGACCAATCTCAATTTGCCACTATTCATTTGTTAGTGATAGTCCTTCCAAATAACAATAATGAGACCATTTCTCTTCATCATGTTTCAATCTTTTATTTCATTCAGCGATTGTGATTACAGAATATATTTTCAGACGTGACGCAAAAATAGATTTCGCTGATCATTTGTTTGTGAGATAAACTAGTAGACTCTGCTTAAACAAATGATACTATATATTGCATTTTGATCTATGAAAAAATAGTCATTTTTCAACAAGAAAATACAGGAAGGTCAGAGAGGAAGTACACACAGTAGTCGCTCATTACTATAGAAGTACAACATGCAGGGAGTGAAAACAGAGCAAAGACCGTGATTTCATTTTTTAAATTCCATTGTTGCTTTTAAGATCAACGACATTCTTGCTTAAAACTGAGTTGCATCCAGGAAAATGCTAGTGTTTTCTTTCGTCTTTCCCGCTCAAGATGAAAGCTCTGCGTGTACTTTGTGTCTTCTGCGAGTAAGTACTCACATAGATTTGAAAGTATATATTGAAAATTGTCAGCAATGTTATTTTAACTCACTCACTGCCATTCACAAATTTATTTTGGAATTGAAAATAAGCCGCAGAGCGCCACTCACAAATTTGTTCGGGTTTTCTTGTTTGGATGCCGATAAAGCGCCGTCAGACCTCTGGCAATATTTTTACTTTTCCACAAGGAGGCAGCATTTCCCTTTCGTCCATGATAGTGCTTTGTTCCGACTTCAGCTGTTGTTAAAGCGCTATATAAATCAACATGTATGTATTATATTGTATTTTGGACAGCCGCCTCCATTTCAAGCTCATATAACTCCAGACCCATATCATTTAGGATATTTTTCTGATGAAAAAAGAGAGTCTAAGGTTTCTCATGACACATTGAATATTTATGTAGTGCTAACACTTAATATTATGTGGGTCCTGGAATTCGAGTGACAAGTGACAAATTTTTGCATGTCTGGCAGTGAATGAGTTAACATTATCCACACACATACACAAACATAAAACAAAGCATTTAATTTATTTATTGTTTAGTGCGCTTTACATGGGACAATTTGAAATGTAGGTTGGGACTTTAGCTAGTATCATGGCACTTGACATGCTTGATTTGCTTTAGGGGGCCGAAGAAAATGATGTGGCGGGTCGGATTTTGGCCTTGACTTGGACACCTGTGCTGTAGAAAATGAAGACTAAATGGACCAACTATGGAAATAGAGATTGTAAATGACGAGCAGTCTACCTGGTCCTGACGTGCTGCCACTGTTCTGAAGCAATGTAAACCTCATACAAGTCAGCTGCCCAAAGTAGCGACGAATGCAGAAAATGCGTCATCAATTCTTGAATGACAATGTGCAATTAAAAATTAAAAGTTACCAAAAAAAAAAATTACAAAAGTGTGATCGCAAAAGATTCTGGAATTAACATTAACAACAGCACTTTGATCAGTAATTGAAATATAAAAGATGTTTTTTTTTGTAAATTGTGAATACAATGGTACCTCAGCTTACGAACGTTTTAGCTCCCGAACTTTTCACCTCACAAACATTACATTTGTGAGATATAGTCTTGGCTGACGAACTAGTTTTCCGTGGACGAAACAAACCACACAGCTATGGCTGCCGATGGCTTCCGGACTAGTTTTCCATAACCCCTTTGAGTGCAGGCGTGGTTTGTTATCGAGTGGATTACTTTTGCTATTATGGGACCGAAAAAGACCCGAAAAAGAAGCCGAAGAGGACACAAAACCGAATTACAGTCGAGCAGAAGAAGGAGATCACCGAAAAACACCAATGAGGTGTGCGTTTGTGTGACTTAGTGTCCCAGTACCATTACGCTAAGTCGACCATTGCTACCATCCATTGACAACTACTCTCACAAAGGTAAATAAAATGACTTTATTATATAGTACAGTTAATTTCTTTCATTACAATACAATAGCACATTTGTTATACATAAAACAAGGTATATTTTGGGTAGTTTTAAGGCTTATTTAATAGAACATTATGTTTTATGGGGATCTGGGAATGGATTATTCTCATTTTAATGGTTTCTTATGGGAAATACATGTTTGGAACTTTTCACCTCACACACACTTGGGAACCAATTAAGTTGGTAAGCTGAGGTATCACTGTATTTTGAACTCTTGTTGAATAAAGTGCATTGGCACCGCCACTCCACTCGGGGGCAGTGAGAAGCACTGCATTTGTGGAAGTCGAATTTTGGCCTATATTTTTTTAATCCATTTTTTATTTTTTTTGAAAATATGTGGACACCCTTTCCAGCTGAAGTGGCTAGCATCAAGAAATGATTTTGGGCACAATTAAAAAAAAACATTTAAAAAAAGGAAAAAAACATAGCGGTAATAAGGATAATAAAGTTAGATAAAAAAAACACCTTAGACCAGAATGTTTTTTATGTTAGACTCACGATTGGGGCGCTAACATTTTATGAAGCTTTTCTTCCCTGCCAAGCAATATTGTCATGCAAAAATATATATATGGAAATATATTAGTCAAACAACAAAAACATAAATAGAATGTTGTGAATAGTCACACATTTCATGTTATTATGGGGGTGGAGGGCAGGGGGTGTAAGCGTGAAACAACATAACCAAACTGGAACATCGCACTTTACAAACAGCACAAAAGCGCATTAATGCTAATGGCACATAAATGCTAATGGTGGGGGGGGGGGGGGGGGTGAGGGGGGGAGTGACAGTGTTTACGGTATGCAGCACAAAATGAATACGCAAGACAACGGTACACTAATGGACATACGGCCATTTTGTGGACTGGTCCCTATTTCCTTTCTTATGTGATGTCGTGCAGTTAGTGCATTTTAACTTACCATTGCGAAACTAAATCAAGACCAACGTTGCTCAGATATCGAAGTAAATTGGTTATAAAGTGCCAAATTGTGGGTGTTATGATTGAAAAAAAAATGTGAATATACTTTTTGCACGTTCACCCGGAGGACCAGTCGCCGTCCGATCGGGGGTCACGAGCAGAAAGCCGACTGAAGTTGTTTGAAGGCGGCTTGCCTCTCTTTTTTCTCCACTTCCTGCTTTTTGCGTTCTTCCTTCTCCTCGCGGATTTCGGCCTCGAACTTACTGCCCACGGAGAGCGCCTGCATCTGGTGAGACGCAAAAACACAATTTCTTTTGGAATATATTGGAAAACTTTTTTTCATTCATGGAAGGTGCACCTGATACTGCAGTGCGCCTTATACAGGTAACGTCCGAATTAAGACCGGCGCAAGTTACGACCACCTGTACTTACGACCATGACCGCCAGACCCTTTTTTTATTCTAAGGCGCGAGTTACGACCATCTGTACTTATGACCATGACCGCCAGACCCTGGCACCGCAACGCACAAGCAGCCTACAACGCATACTATAATTTTGGCCAGCCAGCATGTCATACACTTGCACAGCAATCTACTGCGTGACTAGACTCAATACAGTCGTTATACAGTGCAGATACCGTCTTGGCAAAATCTCCTGTAGTACGGTACACAACTTTTTTCCTTCGGCGTCCACCTGAGTCCAAGCGTGTGTGTCGGGCGACCTCTTTTGGCCGTTAGCAGGGACAGCAGGGTAAGTATAACATTTATAAATCAGTCGCGCTTGAAAGAAAAGCTTTTTTTATTTTGAATGGACTCGCCAGGGGCAAATTGATTGGACGCGATCGATTTACCCGCCCGAGCGCAAGACAAATTACCTTGGCTTCAAAAAAGTCTTTGGCCCCACTCACTCCCTCGGTGGAGACATTAATTTCAGAGAGTCTGGCCAGCGCCATCAGGCCACTTTCTTCTTGCAGCTCGCCCGCGGCTGCTCTTCGGAAGATCAACAAAAACTGCCGGAAGGTCAACAACAAGAGTTTGGCTTGGAGGTTGGAAAATCTTGGTGTGTTACTTTTCAAAATGCGACCCCACAAACGTGCAGCTTGAACCATTTTTTTGCACAGATGGAAATTGCGGTCACAGTTTAGCGACTTGATGCAGTTACCGTATTTTCCATTGTATAAGGCACAGAGGAGTATAAGGCGCACCCCCAATGAATGGTGTCTTTTCAAACTTGTTCCATATACCGTATTTTCCAGTGTATAGGGCGCACCCAGATGCTTAGATTGTCTTCAAAAGACGGCACTGTGCCTTAAACGCAGGTGCGCCTTATATGTGAAGTCATATTGACCCACAATAGGTCTGGCAACTGACTCAATTTCCCCCTGTAGAAGAAGTGGTGTGTAACCCTAGCCTCTAGTGGAGCGCCGTATAATGTGTTGTGCCTTATATTTGGAAATTTTTAAATATTCATACATTATATTTGGAAAACCTTTTTCGTTCACTGGGGGTGCATCTAATACTCCGGTGCGCCTTGTACAGTGGAAAATACGGTATAAGGCGCACCATACTATATGTTCATAAGCATTATACACAGGTGCGCCTTATATGTGAAATCATATTGAGCCGCAAGAGGTCCCGCAACTCCTGTCTGCAGCCTTCAACTTCATACCCCCCCCCCCCTTTAGAAGTAGTGCGTAACTCCAGCCTCTACTGTTGCACCTTATAATGTGGTGTGCCTTATATTTGAAAAACTAGATATACTTGGAAAACTTTTTTTCATTCATTGAAGGTGCGCCTTATAGTCCAGTGTGCCTTTTATCTGGAAAAAGTTTGAAAAGACATCAATCATTGGGGTGCGCCTTATAATACGGCGCACCTTGTACACCGGAAAATAGGGTAATCAACAAATCGCATGCGACGTCAAACTGGTGTCGATCTCTCAGGAAAGACGATGTATACCCCGATACATGATATGCAATATTAAAATACATAAATTGGTTTTGTCAAATCAAGACTGATCTTCTGATTTGAATATTTTATTTTTTAAACCGCATCCCGAACGATAAATGTACAGTGATACCTTGGCTTACGAACCTAATTGGTACCCAGAGAGTGTGTGTAAGGCGAAGTGTGTATTCCAAACATTAATTTCCCATAGGAAACCATTAAAATGAGAATAATCTGAACTGAACAGTATAATAAAGTCGTTTTATTTACCTTTGTGATGGTCGTTGATGGCTTGATGGAATGGTTAGCTTTTTGCATAGTGTCTCAAGGAGCTCTGGGTGGTACGTCTGGTATGCAGAGATTATATTCTCGTGGATTTCTCCACTGTGAGACTAATAAAGGCATAAAGGCACAATCCAATCCAATTTAACGTTCGTAAGGCGAAAAGTTTGTGAGCTAAAGCGTTCGTAAACTGAGGTATCACTGTATATGGTGTTCCTAACAGTCCTGTTTGAAGGTGCGATTTGAAGCGTGCTGACCTCTCGAAAGCTGAGTTTCCCGTCAAAGTCCTCATCCACTTCTTTGATCATGTTCTTCAGGCCCAGGTGAGTCTGCGGGGCCCCAAGCTTCTCCATCATCAACTTGAGCTCCATCAGGTCGATGAATCCATCTCTGCCCGTGTCGTACCTGCAAAGTACACGTCAGTTTCCCTCACGGAAACAAATACTTGTCTTTTTTCCATTTCTTTTCTTACTATTGTCGATAGCTAACATTTCAATATGTCATTAACTCATTCACTTGCATTCCTGAATTTATTCAGGTATTGAAAATATGACATAGAACGCCATTCCTGAATTTGTTTGGGTTTTGTGTTTTTTCCATGCTTGGGTGCAAATAAAGCACTGGTCCGACTTTTGGAAATTATTTTTCCTTTCCACAAGGGGGCACCATTTGCCTTTTGTCCATGGTAGCGCTTTCTTCCAGCTTCAGCTATGGTTAAAGCGCTATATAAACCAATATGTACGTATTGCATTGTATTTTAGATAGCCGCCCTCATTTCAAGCTCAGATAACCCCAGACTCATATAAGTTAGCAATTAACTTTTTTTCTGATGAAAAATTTATATTTAGTTAAACTCAATATTCTGTGTGTCAAACTTGGACAACTGTGATGTAAGGGATTATTAGCCAGCTGTCTGAATGGAAAGAGAACTAGCTAGCTAGCTCGGTCGGTAGCTAGCTAGAACTGTCACTAACTAGCTCGGTCGCTAGCTAGCTCGATAGACGAGAATGCAATTTCGCAAGTTTGATTTTATAATAATAATAATACATTTAATTTCCCTCTGTGTAACCAAGAATGACGCGTATTCCTTCAATTTGTGGCATGTTCTTAGTACACCTTTGTTATATCCGAAGCAAAAATAATTCTGTCCCAAAGTGTCAAATGTGAATGTTCCTGGAATTGGAGTGAAAATGACAAAAACCCTAGCATTGGAATGGACACATTTTTGCACATCGTCTGGCAGTCAATGAGTTAATATGAGAATAGCCAAGCCTTCCAAAGTGTACAAGCCCGTCACGACAATATCAGCGATTAATTATTAAACTGTCATGCTGAAACATATTGCAGGTGTTTGTACAATTTCCAAACACTGTCAGTCTTTCTTTGCCGCTCGTCTATTGTTGTTTTCGGGTGGCGACATTAACTCAGAGGATTGTTTCATTGTACAAGAAGCAAACGGTACATCAGATTTGAAAATTAGTTTTCAAATCTGAAGTAAAGAATAATGTCTGTTATTGTGATGAAAAGGTTTCTTCAGCCATCATCTGTACTTCTTTAAAGGTGTCGGACGTTTCGCTTCTTCAGCGAGCTAAAGTCTTGCTGGTAGTTTCGGCCCTATATATATATCCCTACTGTCCAGACATGGTGGTGACGGACTCTGCTATGATAGGTCACTGCTCTCCGGTTTGCGGGAGCAGAGGACTACTCCCTGCAGCTGCTACACTGATAGTTCCTGTCGTTCTGACTAATGACTGGCCTGATTGCCCCACTTCGACTGGTATCAGCTCATCAGTATTACTAATCCTATGTTGCCTAAGCAGGCTATTGTATGAACGATCCAAATTGGTGCATATGTACTGCCGATTGAGGCCCACTAGTATTATCCCTGCGATGTTGATAATCATTTTTTGAGAATTTGTTTAGTCTCCCCAATGTACTGCTCTTTACAATTTTCATTCTTACAATGTATTGAATAAACTACATTACTTTGTTTTTCATTTGGCAGCCTATCTTTTGGATGCACTAATTTTTGCCTTAAAGTGTTTATCGGTTTGAAATAAGTAGGAATGTTGTGTTGCCAAAGGACTCCTTCAATGTAAGGTACTGCTACTCCTCTCCTTTTTGTATCTTCAGAATTTTTGGTTTCATTCCCTATTCTTTCTTTCTGACATTTGTTAAATGGCCACTGAGGGTACCCACAGTTTGTGAGTGCTCTCCTGATATGCTTTGACTCCTTTTCTCTACCTTCAACGCTTGTTGGTATTAGTTTAGCCATATGCTGGGGGGTCTGATAACTCCAAGTTTGCGTTGTAAAGGGTGGTTAGAATCGAAAAGCAAGTATTGGTCAGTGTGCGTAGCCTTCATAAAGACTTCTGTTTTTAGCGCTCTGTCCTCTTTTATAATTACTTTACAATCCAAAAAGGCTAGTTGGTTCTCTTTCATGTCCTCACGAGTAAATTTAATGTTGATGTCTACCAAGTTGGGGTGATATGTGAAGGATTGAATTTCTTGTTTTTTAATTATGACAAAGGTATCGTCCACATATCTAAACCAATGTCTAGGTTTTGTCCACGGGGAGGATGGGAGGGCCTGTTTCTCCATCTCTTCCATGTACAGATTAGCCACTATGGGTGAAACTGGTGAGCCCATAGCACAACCATGAATTTGTTTGTAAAATTTCTCCCTAAATTGAAAATATGTAGTATTAAGGCAGATTTCCAATAATTGGCAGATGTGGTCCAGTTTAAGTTTGGTTCTTTCATGCAGAGAAACGTCCGCCAGCAGTCTCGTCCTCACCACTGAGACTGCTGCTGGGGTTGGGACAGATGTAAAGAGAGAAGTCACATCGTAAGATGCCAATGTTTCCTCAGGTTCCAATATGAAGTCTTTGATCCTCTGCTCCCCCCAATCTGAGAGCAGGGACCTATCATAGCAGAGTCCGGCATCGCCATGTCTGGACAGTAGGGATATATATATGGGCCTAGACTACCAGGAAGACTTTAGTTTGCTGACAACGTTTCTTGGATAAGAAGCGAAACGTCCGATACCTTCAAAGACGTACAGATGACGGCTGAAGAAACCTTTTCATCTTTGGAAGGCATGGCTATTCTCATATTAACTCATTGACTGCCAGGCGATGTGCAAAAAATGTGTCCACTCCTGTGCCAGGATTATTGTCACTTTCATTCCAATTGCAGGACCCACTGAATATTGAGTTTTAGGACTACATAAACATTCAAGACAGCATTACAAACCTTGCACTCTCTTCTTTCACCGGAAAAAAAAAGTTAATTGCTCAGTTATGTGGGTCTGGAGTTATCTAAGCTTGAAATGAGAGCGGCTGTCCCAAATACAATGCAATACATATTGGTTTATATTGGGCTTTAACAACAGTTGAAGCCGTAACAAAGCGCTATCATGGAAAAAAAAGGGAAATGCTGCCCACTTGTGCAATGGAAAAAGCATTGCCAGAGGCCATTGCGAGCGCTTTATCGGCACCCAGAAAATGAAAAAACAAAAAACAAACAAACAAACAAACAAACAAACTTGGGAACGGCGCCCTACGTCAGGGGTGTCAAAGTAATTTATTGTAGTCACGATTTCCTCTCGAGGGCCGTTAAGAATTTGGGGAAACCATTATAATATATCATCCCCTCCACGTATTACACTGCAAATTTATGAATAACTAGTTTTCAAATTTAAAGTCAAGAATAAATGCAGTTACAGTATTGTGTTTTTACATACTTACATACTACATACTACACTTGAAATGCTTAATTAGCTTTGGTGGGCCAAATAAAATGATGTGGTGGGCCAGATTTGACTTGACTTTGAAACCTGTGCCCTGCGTCATATTTTCAGTTCCCGAATAAATTCCGGAATGGCCGCGAATAAATTAACATTCATGACTCATTGAAGCATCGAGGACGAACTGCAAAGGAAAGCTTCGTGTTGTCTCCGGCGAGAAGGAGTCCTGAATTGAATGGAACGAAATGAAAGACCCAATTGTTTTCACCTTGGAGCGACGCGTCAGCATCTCCATCCTAATCTCATCACGAGCTTCCATGTCTCATTCGGTTCATTGCGCACGAAAGGACACCCGGTGGGGGGCAAAACGACACGATTTACACCAGCATCCTAATTCTCACCGTTTAAAAATCACCTCCATCTCCTTAATCTGCTTTCGGGAGAACTCCTTGAATTCCGTGTAGGGGTTGAAGACGAGGCTCGCCCGAGGGGGAGCGTTGCCCTCGTTGATGTCGAGCCGACGATTGAGTTTGGCAGACAGCTCGGACGGGGTGTCTCCACAAGCTGGTTCGGATTCCACACATTTGGTCGCGACGACGGTCTCGTCGGGCTCCGGCCTCGGCTCGGTCTCCTCTGAAGCGGCCCGTCGCGACTGAAGCTTCCTGGCGAGCTCTTCGGACGCCATCTTGTTGGTTTCAATGGACGTTGCTCGCGGCCACAGAGTGTCAAGGGTCGAAGGAATGTGGGGCTTGTTCGGGGATAAGCTGGCGGTTCTGCTTGTAAATTGCCTCCTTCCTCTTGCTCGACCACATGACGTGGAACAACTTCCGCTTGGGTACTTCACAATAAAGACGATTTTAAAAAAAGGCATGAGTGGAGAAGTGCACCAAGTCAAACGTCATTGGATGTCAAGACCTTTCCGTTCAAAATCAGCTGCAAAAGGTTTAATAATAATAATAATAATAATAATAATAATAATTATTATTATTATTATTATTATTATTATTATTATTATTATTATTATTATTATTATTATTATTATTATTATTATTAGTAATTATTATTATTATTATTATTATTATTATTATTATTATTATTATTATTATTATAAGGACACTTTACAGTTAAAGGACACTTTACAGTTAAAGGACAACCGACGTCACTTTTTTGTTTTTTGTTTGACACCACAAAAACGTTTTATAGCATCTAAAATACCCAAAAGACGCAGTATAACATTTTAGTCAAATGCAAACCACCAATAAAATGACTTAAAGTGTCCAAAATCTGCAAAAAATTGAGCTCAAAACAATGGCTTCGGATTCAGAGAATGCTTTCTTGTTCCACATCCAGTGATGAATATGATTCAAATAGTTCTGAAGAGGAAAGCATACATGTATGCTTTTAATTACTTTTAATACTAAGAAGAATACATTTCATTTATAAGCGCCTTTCAAAACTCTCAAAGTCACTTTACAGCCACAGGATACGTTTTCCTGTAGGTGAGCAGCAGCAGCCACACGTGCCAGCATTCACTCAACCCGGAAGTAAATAGATAGTTACTTCGTTGGCTAGTAGATAGCTAATAGATAGCCAACAGAGAGCTAGCTAGATAGATAGCCACCTAGATAGCTATATAGCTAATAGAAAGCTACCTAGCCAGCTAGTAGATAGCTAACAGATAGCAAACTGACACCTAGCTAGCTAGCTAATGGATAGCTAAATAGATAGAAAACTAGCTAGTAGATAGTTAATAGATTTTCTTACAAAATATTCCTCAAAAGTCAACCAAATAACTTTTTACCCATTTTTTTGTTTCCTAACTGACATCAGAAAAAACGTTTTATAGCATCTAAAATAGGCAAAACACGCAGGCTGATATTTTAGTCAAATGCAATACACCAATAAAAATGACTTAAAGTGTCCAAAATCTGCCACAAATCAGCTCGAAACTGGTTGTTTTCAGAAAGTCCCGCCCCCAGTTCGTGACGTCACAGCAAGTCATCTTGCCTTGCTCAAGAAACAAAACAATGGGCTCACGGAGTTCAGATTCGGAAAAGATGCTTTCTTATTACTCATCCAGTTGTTAATATGATTCAAATAGTTCTGAAGAGGAAAGCATAAATGTTTGCAATCGATTAAAGGAGTCCTCCCATATTAATTCGAGCCGTCAAAGACAGCATCTAGTGTCCCAGGAAATGCAATAGATGGTGCCGAAGCTCTGTTGGAAATGGGCTGATTTGTCTGCTGGGAATTTGTGTCAGTGAATATTAAATAGTAGTCTTGGTGGAACACACAACGATTAACCATCGCGTTATTTATGTGTTTTCCTTCTAATTTCGCCATCAACACGTATCCACACAAAGTTTTCAGACCAAACAAAGTACAGCAAAATGCATTGTGTGTGGCTTTCTAGGTCAGGGGAGTTCCAAATGTGACGTCACGTAGGGGATCGTCATCAACACAAAGACAAGACTTCGTGAATATTCAGTGCGAGTCTTAAAATGTAAAATATAGCTATATGTGGTGGAATCTTTGTAAAATACGCTCAGTAGAAGTCATTTTACAAATTATGGACACAACTTGTCCAGAGGCATCGGTTGTCCTTTCAGCATTTAACCAATAACATTTCAGCCATCATTTGTTACCAGGGTCAGTAATCGACTTGGACTCCTTCACAATCAGTTTTGCAATGGATATGAAACAGTTGCTTCAACCAATCAGAGTACGAGTTGATTTATGTTCAGTTCAAATTCTTGTTTCTCATCTGGTTCGGTGTTCAACGAAGTTCGTGGTAAAAATATCATCAAGGACGATAGATGGTGAACAACAAAACTACTTTATTCTAGTGAGACAAAAAAGCACTTCTCTCGTCGAAGCAGAAAGCCAGGATCACACAGAACAAAGAGCACAAAGAAAGAGACAGGACCTCCCACTCGTACTAGTTTTGAACGTCCACAGCAGCGATCTGTTGTCCAATCAGCTACGGGCAACTCAGTGTTGGGAGAACATAGACTGAAACTTGATACTCGTTACATCCTGCTTTCAAAACTATTCAACTAATGAGTTTATTATTCCATGTAGTCTAAATTAAACATGCAATAACATAATATGTACTAAGCTAAACATGGAATAACATAATATGTTTACTAATCTAAGCATGAAATAACGTAATATTGTGGCGGGCACTAGGACCAGACATCTCACCCAGCAGGTGTACGGGAGGGGGCGGGTTTATATCACATATATTGCACTGCAGTTTCCGTTTTGTCTCTCTTTCTACTTGTTAGCAGTTGGAATAAAGACATACTCCAATCGACCGTGTGTTCTCATTCCTCAACTGCTACACTGGTGACCCCGACGTTCGAAATGTTCATGGCAGCGGACGAAGAGATATCTTCCACGGCCATGCCGCCACGACCGGCGCCTCAGCTCGCAGCTGCCGCCTACGCCGCGAAGCTGCCCGAGTTTTGGAATAGCGACCCTGCTTCGTGGTTCCAACATGTGGAAGCGCTTTTCCACCTACGAGGCGTCACGACAGATGAGCCGAAATATTATCTGGTCGTGGCGTCTCTCAACGAACAGACGACTCGTCGTGTGCTGCCTCTCTTGCGTGCACCTCCACCGAGCGAAAAATACGCAGCGCTCAAACACCTGCTGCTCCGACGGTTCACGTTATCGGCCTCTGAGAGAGCAGACAGGCTTCTTTCTCTTCCCGGACTCGGCGACGGAACAGCAGTGGACCTGATGTTGTCGCTACTAGGTTCGGATGACAGCGGATTCCTGTTCCCCCACGTGTTCCTTCGCCAGCTACCGGCCTCTGTGTGCGCCGTGCTAGCCAACTCGACGTGCCTAGCCACCGGCGACTACAGAGGTTTGGCTGAAGAAGTGGACCGGGTGCTTCTGGCGACACGGAGGTTCGCCGTGCAAGGCGTGACGGCCGAACCCCTCGGCGGAGCGGCAGCGAACATCGACCCGACCCTAGTAGCCGGAGTGGTCACGCGGAAGCGACACGAGAAAGCCCTCTGTTTTTTCCACCAGCGGTTTGGCGCCAAGGCCCGACGCTGCACACCATCCTGCACCTACGAGGCTCCGGGAAACGCCAGCGCCGGCACCCAATAGCGGCTGTGGGTGCCGGCAACGAAAGCGAGCTGCTTTTTATCACAGACTCCTCGTCAGGTAGACGTTTTCTGGTGGACAGCGGGGCACAAGTAAGCCTGCTGACGCCCACGGCCTCGGACAAGACGGCAGGTGGATGTGGGCCTCCCCTGCGCGCAGCTAACGGCTCGCCCATCGCTAGCTTTGGCACCAGGTCGGTAACTGTGTGTTTCCACAAACGAAAATTCGAGTGGGACTTTATTGTGGCCTCGATTACAGTTCCGATAATCGGCGCGGATTTTTTATGCGCTCATGGACATTGCTAACCGTCGTTTGATCGACGCCATCTCTTTCGCCACTTTCCCATGTGAGGCTGGAGGGCTTGGAGCGTTGACGCACGCAAATTATTTAACGTCAGGTAACGTTTATGAACGCCTGCTGACCATCATCCGTCGTTAACCACACCCGCCTTTTCCAATGCCGATACAAAACACGGGGTACAACATTTCATTCCCACGGCGTCCCCAAAATATTCGTTCCGTCTGCTCTTAGGTCAGCCCGTTTCGTCTTCGTGCGTCATGATGCCCACCGCTCTCCCCTCCGGCCGCCGTATGATGGCCCGTTTAAAGTGCTCGAACACGGGGAAAAGAATTTTGTGCTCGATATGGGTGGGAGAAGGGAGGGCATTTCAATAGACAGACTCAAGCCGGCTCACATAATTGCAGGCGAGGACGTTTCGCCGGCCCAGGTCCCACGTCGCGGACGCCCTCCAAAACCTCCAACCTCTCCGCGGCATGCCAGGGTTGAGTGTCGTTCCCCCACTCAGTTCTCACCCGGATCACATGCCCGAGCAATTTCACCTTCACCAACGACGGACTGCATAGTCGTTGTGGCAGGCTGGTCAAGCCCCCTGCAAGATTTTCGCCTTGACTGTCCTTCTGGGTGTTCTGGGGGGGGCTGTGTGGCGGGCACTAGGACCAGACATCTCACCCAGCAGGTGTACGGGAGGGGGCGGGTTTATATCACATATATTGCACTGCAGTTTCCGTTTTGTCTCTCTTTCTACTTGTTAGCAGTTGGAATAAAGACATACTCCAATCCACCGTGTGTTCTCATTCCTCAACTGCTACAATATGTTTACTAATGTGAATAAGCACTATATCAGCTTCCCAAGGCCTGCTGGAAGGCGTTGGCAACGTCAGAGTTTTCTCAGCAAGTGAAGTTCCCAAGTGGTTCAGCGAGACGAACGACCCAAAGGACGTGCGGCACTTTATGAAGTGCGCTCTATTTCGGTCCCGTACATTTGTCTTTGCGGATAATTTGCTGACTGTGGCGGACGCCGCCGCTGGGTGGAAATTGCCGTCCTATCACACGGTGGCCTGAAAAAGAACATTGGGTGCTTTGTGGAAGTGGAATATTCTGTTTCTCGTCAAACAAAAGTGTTTGATAAAATGTTGAAAGTAAATAACATCTGGATCGAGGGCTAACGTTTTAGTACACATTTCAAAGAAATCTCACCCCAGTCTTGTGAGCTTTACCCCAATTTGAAACCCTACAGCAAGGGTGTCAAAGTCATTTTTTATTGCCACGGGCCACATTGTAATTCAGTTTTCCTCTCGTGGGCCGTTGTGAATTTGGGGAAGCCATTAGAATGTTACATCTCGAACGCACAACAAATTAATGAATACGTAGTTTACAAATCTGAAGTCAAGAAGGTTTACACACGACAATTTTAAATTTTGGTTGGGACTTTAGCAAGCATCATGGAATTTAACAAGTTTGATTTTGTGGGCCGAATAAAACGATGCGGCGGGCCAGAATTGACCTTGACTTGAACACATTTGTCCAACAATAATCTCAAAGCACGGACCCATCTTTGAAATCCTCACATTTGACGATGAAACCCCATTTTGAAACCCAATTCGACATTTGAAACTCAAAATTGAAGGGAGAACCCAAAACCCTAAACATCAATTGACATCCAAAGCCTCACCTGCAAACTTATCAGCACAAATTTAAAGCAGCTTGAAAAAAAAATCTCAGTTGTGCGATCATGTGAGCGCCATTGTTGTACCTGAGCCATGTTTCCTCAAAGTGACTTTTGAGAGAGAGCGCATGAGGGATGAATCCCTCAGCTGAAATTCGTCAGCGTCTCATCAAGGCTCATGTCACGCTCAGAAGACGAATGTCCACACTGGGCCGTGCATCACCACCTTGCCTGCCTGCCTGTCGACGGTGGGGGGTGGACAAGTCATGTAACCAAGAACAGATCATTGCTGGGCAGAAGTTATCTTTTTTTCTACCTCACCTGACATTTAAGGAAATGCTAGATACGTCAGCTTCCGAACGCTTTACCTCACAAATTTTTCGCCTCACAAACATGAAATTTGCGAGCATATAGTGTTGGGCTGACGAACTAGTTTTTGGCGGACGAGCCAAACGACACGGTCGAACAGCGTCACAGTGGCTGGCGGACTAGTTTTCGTCACCTCCTTTCTTTGAGTGCAGATGTGGTTTGTTATGGAGTGGAGTACTTTTGCTATTAAGGGACCGAAAAAGACCCCACCACAGGCTAGTGTTAAAGGACAACCAACACCACTTTTTTGTTTCAAAACTGACATCACAAAAACGTTTTATAGCATCTAAAATACCCAAAACACGCAGGCTGATGAGCTCGAAACTGCGGAGATTCAGAAAGTCCCGCTCCCTTGATCGTGACGTCACTATGGGTCACACACTGCCTTGCTCCAGAATCAAAACAATGGCTTCGGAGAGTTCCGATTTGTAGAAGACGCTTTCTTGTACTCATCCAGTAATAATGATTCAAATAGTTCGAAAGAGGAAAGCATAAATGTTTGTAATCGATTAAAGAAGTCCTTCCGTATCAATTCGAGCCGTCTGCAAGCGATGAAACCGGTGAAGATCTAACTCTGATGTAGCGCCCAAAAAATGCACAAGATGGCGCACAAGCTGCGTTTCATCCAGTATATGAAGTGGGCTAATTTGTCCGCTGGGAATTTGTGTAAACTTGCGCCTTCTTTATGCATGTTCCCGCAATTGGCTGCGACACACAACGATTGACCATTGCGTTATTTATGTAGTTTTCCTTCTAATTTCGCGATCAACACTGTGTTTTAAGATGAAAAAAAGTACCCAAAATGCATTGTGTGACGCTTTCTCGGTCAGGGGCGTTCCGAATGTGACGTCACTTCGGGCATTGTCATCAACTCGAAAACAAGACTTCCTCAATATTCAGCGCAAGTCTTAAAACGTAAAATATAACTATATGCGATGGAATCTTCGTAAAATACGCTCAGTAGAAGTCATTTGAAGCGATTTTACAAATTATGGACACAACTTGTCCGAAGGCGTCGGTTGTCCTTTCATACAAGGTAAGTTAGACCAGTTTTCACTCAGACGTGATCCAGCTTGTTTGGGGACTTGACTACAATTCTGAATATCTGTGACTTTAATTTCATAATGCCCTGAATGTGAATGGCGTAATAAACAAAAACCAGCATCAGCCCGCTGGCCGGCGAGGCTTCCATTTGTCTTCCTCGACGCCCCAAGAAAAATATCCAACACGTGGCTTCTTTGATTTATCATCATCCCATATGGCGCCGCAGAGATGAAGTGCAATTAACGGTGTTTAGAATGCAAATGTTGTATGATTGGTATCACAAGTCAAGAGTGAAGAATTGTCAAACAAAATAGTCGGAGCAAAGAAGACAACGCAGGATCGGCGAATGGAACAGAAAGAAGTAGAAGAAGATGACGACGATGACTAGGAAGAGTACAAGGACAAACAATCAAATCCCAATATTGCAGATGCAGACCAAAAAATGTATATGATGAAGAAGGCAAATCCTAATCCCGTCCATCCTGAAGTTGAAGAGCTGGATGTTGTGACTGTTGTTGTGTTCTTTTTCCACCGGGGGGCGCCGCCCCCCATGTCTTCTTGGCCATCTTTTCCACCCTTTTTATCCTCATCTCAGGCTTTGTTCCTCCACGCCCCTTCCCTTTCCTCACTCCTCTTCTTTGCCCATCCTTTGTTCCACTTTCCTCTTGCAAAGGCGGCACGCCGTGTCCTCTCTTGTATTCATTTATTTATTTTCAATATTTAATTGTATTTATTCATTCATCTACTTACTTATTGTCACGGTTTGCAAGGTGGTGATGGCGGGTGTGGGTCCCAAAAAGCAGGCAGGAGGGAGCAGGAGGTTGTGTTTGACAAATTGTATTAAAATAAAGTCAGCAGGAACAAAATCTAAAATATCAAAATCATATGAACAGATAAAAAAACAGATCATGACAGTACCCCCCTTCAAGGGATTGCTTCCAGAAATCCCAACAGTCTCCCAAAAGGTCCAACTCGCCAGGTGGAGACAGCAACCGTTGCCCCTCCAGCATATGATGGGTGGCCTGATGGGAACAGGTTTCAGCCTGACGTGGACGAAGACGCGGCACGGATCGTCGTGGACGTGTGTGACCCTTTTCGCATGATCACGTGACGACGCATGGCGCGATGTGGACGTTGCACTGCCAGGCGCAGAGTGCCAGCGTGGGCTAACGTAGATGCGAACTGCCCGGCACCGGTGAAACAAGACATAGCAGCGGGATCCAGCGACGAGTGGGGTCTCGGACTGACGTGGACGCGGACGTGTCACGGCCCGTCGTGGATGCGACTCAATTCAACTTACACAACGACGTGTGGCTGGACGTGTGCGTGCGCTGCCAGACACCCAGTGTCACCCTGGACGGCCACCTGGAAAGAGATCTCGGCCCGACGTGGACGTGCACGCGGCATCGCTTGTCGTGGACGTTGAGTGGGAACCTTTTCACACAATCACGGGACGAAGCATCGGTTCGACATGGACGTTGACTGCCAGGCACATGGTGGAAATGAAACTGGTCCATTGTACCTGCGGGATCCGATGGTTGGTCGGGTCATTCTGTCACGGTTTGCAAGGTGGTGATGGATCCCAAAAAGCAGGCAGGAGGGAGCAGAAGGCAGCAGGAGTGAGCAGGAGGTTGTGTTTGACAAATTGTATTAAAGTCAGCAGGAACAAAATCTAAAACATCAAAATCATCTGAACAGAAAAAATACAAAGTATCTAAAGAAAACCACGAGTATAAGTCCACCAAGGTGAAATAAACACATGCACGGCATACAAGGCATAAACAATGCATACAATTGCTTACAAAGCATACAATGACCCAACAATGAATGGTCGTGCCGGGAGTCCTTTTGACTGCCATTGATTGTAACGACCAGCACCTGCGAGGCTCCAGGCAGGGCTGACAGCGCTACGCTTTGGTCGCCAACCAGATCATGACACTTGTCTGCCCCATTATTTATTATTTTATTTGTAATATTTGTACAAACAATGTTAAAAGTATTTATTTATTCATTAATTTACTTATGCTTTAATTTATTCATTCATCAATTTATTTATTTTTTTAAATATTTGTTCATTTATTGGTATTTATTCATCAATTTATTTACCCAATTATTTGTTGGTTTTTTTTTTTGTTTTAAATGTTTATTTTTTGATTTATTCATCCATCTTTTTATTTATTTACCCATTCATTTATTCATTTATGTATTATTTCATTTGAACATGTATTTATTTATTTTTATTTATTAATTCGTCTATTTATTTATTTATTTACCATTTGTTTATTTAAAGGACAACCGACGTCTCCGGACAAGTTGTGTCCATAATTTGTAAAATGGCTTCAAATGACTTCTACTGTGCATATTTTACAAAGATTCCACCACATATAGCTATATTTTAGGTTTTAAGACTCGCGCTGAACATTCCGGAAGTCTGGTTTTTGAGTTGGTGACACCCTACGTCACTGATGGATGCCCCTGACCTTAAAAAGGACACATTGTAGCAGTCCTTCCATCACGTCAATGCATTTTGCTGTACTTGTTTGGTCTGAAAACTTTGTGTTGCACCTAAAAGAGGCAGAAGAGGGCGACAAAGCTCTGTGTAAGTAATTAATCAGCCTGTGGAAATGGGCTGATTAATTCCTTACAGAGAGCTTTGTCACCATTTTCTGCCTCTTTTTTAGTGCTACGCCCCCCCCCCCCCCCCCGCTATTGCTTCAAAATGGCCCGGAATAAATTCTTTAATCGATTGCAAACATGTATGCTTTCCTCTTCAGAACTATTTGACACATTCACATTCATAACTGGATGAGTAACAAGAAAGCATATTCTCCAAATCTGAAGCCATTGTTTTGATTCTCCAGCAAGGCAAGACGTCTGGGGGTGACGCCACGAACTTCTGAAACTGGCCACTTCCGGGTTCATTTTTTTTTGCAGATTTTGGACAGTTTAAGTCATTTTTATTGGTCTTTTGCATTTGACTAAAAATATCATACGTGTTTTGGGTATTTTAGACGCTGTAAAACGTTTTTCTGATGTCAGTTAGGAAACAAAAAAGTGATGTCGGTTGTCCTTTAAATATTTATTTATTCAAATTTATTCAGTCATCTATTCATTCATTTACTTGTATGTACAAAGTATTTACCGAATTATTTATTTGTTGGCTTATTTCTTTTAAATGTTTATTTATTTATTTCTATTTATTCATCCTTCTCTTTATTTATACAATTATTTATTTACATATTAAATTATTTTAAACATGTATTTATTGATTGTGATTTATTAATTCATCTATATTTATTTTAAATATGTATTTAATTATATTCATTCATTAATCTATTTATTTATTTTAAATATTTATTTATTTGTTTATGTTTCTTTATCCATTTATCTATGTATTTATTTACCCATTTATTTATTTTAAATATTTATTTATTTATTAATTTTTATTCATTCATCCATTCATCTATTTGATTCTTTATTTATTATGTTTGTTTATTTATTTATTCATTTATTTATTTATTTTTATATCACGGTTCCCAGAACTGTGAGAAAACAAACCGAGCTGCAAAAATCCAAGGTTTTTTTTCCCCTTTGCGAGCAAGCCGCTTAATAAATATCTAAAGCGAAAAGACTGATTGTTTGCGGACTAAGTCTTGGCTTGAGAACAGGCGACAGTAAAGACTATCAGCGGTGAGCCAGCACCTCCCGAGTCCGTCGCAATCTGCGACGAGCCGCTGCCAACAATGTCGCCACCCGCACCCCCCCCCTCCACCGCCCTCGCCTGCCCCCGCTTTTGGCTTTGACATCCCATGAAATAAACGTTTAATTAAAACAATGACGCGTTCCTTCTTCCCCTCGCTGTCCTGTTGACTTTGTCACAGCGTTCATCCTCTTTCATATCCCCGAGAACCCAACCAAAGCTCAAATAGAACTCTTTCTATTACCCCCTCGCATTACGTCTGTGTAAGCTCTCAGTCGTACAGGAGTGGTCCATCGATGACAAGGTTTCTTCGATGTTGATAAAGTCTTTTTTTGAGAATTTGTTGAATCTCCCCAATGTACTGCTCTTGACTGCTCTGGACTGCTCTTTACAATTTTCATTCTTACAATGTATGTTTATATGTACAATGTAGTTTATTCCATACATTGTAAGAATGAAAATTGTAAAGAACAGTACATTGGGGAGACTCAACAAATTCTCAAAAAGACTTTCTCAGCATTGCAGGAATAATACTAGTGGGCCTTAATCGGCAGTACATATGCACCTAAAAGCTAGCAACCACTCATTTGACGACAATGATGTTAAAATCTTAGCGAAAGAAAATAGATGGTTTGAAAGGGGGGGAAAAGAAGCGATTCTTATAAAACAACAAAATCCTTCTTTAAACCGGTGTGGTGGGGTGAGGTTCAATTTGGATCGTTCATACAATAGCTTGCTTAGGCAAAACAGGTTAGGCAACATTCATAATGCTGATGAGGTGATACCGGGGGGAGTGGGGGAAATAGGCCAGTCGTTAGTCAGGAATGTAGGAACAATCAGTGGGGCCACAGGGAGGGGTTCTCTGATCCCCCCAACCTGAGAGTAGGGACCTATCATAGCTGTGTCCGGCGCCGCCATGCCTGGACATTAGGGATATATAAATAGGGCCGATACGACCAGTCAGACTTTAGTTCGCTGACAAAGCCTCTTGGATAGCAGGCGAAACGTCCGAAACTTTCAAAATTGTACAGATGACAGCTGAAGAAACCTTCTCATCGATACCCCCTCGCATGTGTGTTTTCAATAATGTTTTTTTTTTTCGGGATAAATTACCTTTTTGTGGGACAAAAAAATTCTGTTGCAAGAAATCCCATTGAAGCATTCAATTTTTGAGGAAAAAGGTGTTGAATGACTCCATCTCGCCACTCGCTCTTAATAATTTCAAAAACAGATTTCGTTTGCTCCTCAAAAGAAATACTGGTACATTAAATAAACATCTTTTCATCAAACCAGTCTGCGGCTGGATGTCGCGGCTTGGAATTGAAGCGGATTGACATGTTTACAGGAGATGTATGAGACAATCTCTTTTCGTCAACGGCTGCTACAGCTTCGTGTTCGACATTCAGCTTGGAGCAGACCTGCACAATCCACCATGATGTCCCAGATCCACTGGTGTGAAGGACACTTTGATCCTCTCCTCTTTCATCTAGAACTGCTTCATGCACCAAAGAGAGAGCAGAAAGTGCTTAACATTGAATGACTGTCTGTGTCTATTGTGTACAGTGATACCTCAATTTAGGAACTTAATTGGTTCCCAGAAAGTGTGATTAAGGTGAAAAGTTGGTCTTCCAAACATTTATTTCCCATAAGAAATCATTAAAATTAGAAAAATCCGTTCCCAGGTCCCCATAAAACATAATTGTCTCCTAAATAAGCTTTAAAACTACACATAATCTACCTTATTTTATGTATAATAAATGTGCTATTGTATTGTAATTCATGAAATAAACTGTACTGTATAATAATGTCGTTTTAAGAAAGGGGGTGACAAAAACTAGTCCGCCAGTCACCGTGGCGCCATGTATTTTTGTTTTGTTGTCGTTGTTTTGACTTCAAAAAGGCGCTTGCGAGAATGGTTGCCTGTACAGCAGCTCCTGTATTTTGTTTTCTACTTTGCTTCTATGAAATGTACATTTTTTCCACCGTGAGACTAGTAAAGGCTAATCCAATCCAAACCCTCACTAGGTATTCGAGCTGGTTACGTATCAGTCGCTCTGCCTCTCCATGCACTTGACGAAACCCGTTGCAGCTTCGCTTAACTTTTAGTTTGAGTACGCTCGCCCAAATGCTTCATTGTTTTCCAGCCACCTATTTTTAGAAAATATGTCATTGTGACAATAACAGGAAATAAAAAATGTGTATAACTCTTTGCTATGCGTGATATGAATATCCTTGGGAGAAACTCAAAATGACATTTTTCATATGGACGGCAGCGGAACAAACACAACTTATTACTCGGCATGTTTAATGTATGCCTTTTTCAACATGAAGAGCAGTAGATTATTAGACGTGAGACTTTAATATCGGCGGCCGGCCAGATGCCGAGAGTCTGCGATCAGGACTAAAAGCGAAAGTCTATTGGAATCTCACTCGCCGTCATAAAGACGCAAAAGGGGGCAGCCAGTGTTGCCCACGGGCGATTGCACCCAATAAGAAGCCAGCGACAGGCCCGACCTTGGGCTGTTTGTCATTTTAATCCCCCCATGAGTACGTTATTAATCCCTAAAGGGACCTGCGCCACACCGCAGTGCAAACTGAGCGCTTCTTCCATTGCACAGGTGTCCACGTCAAGGGCCCGGGGCCAAATCTGGCCCGTCACATCATTTTGTTCGGCCTGCGAAAGCAAATCAAACTTGTTAAATTCCATGCTTATCTATCTATTGAGCAAGCTAACTAGTGAGCTAGCTAGTGATCGAACGAGTTAGCGAGCGAGCTCTCTTTCACTTTAGATAGCTGGCTAATCTCTTACATCACAGGTGTCAAAGTCAAGGCCTGGTCGCCAAATGTGGCCCTCCACATCATTTTATTCAGCCTGGGAAACCAAATCAAAGTTGTGAAATATCATGCTTATCTGTTGAGGTAGCTAACGAACGAGTTCTCTTTCTATTCAGCTAGTTGGCTAATCCCTGACATCGCAGGTGTTAAAGTCAAGGTTCGGGGGACAAATCTGGCCCGCCACATGATTTTATTCGACCCGGGAAAGCAAATCAAACTTGTGAAATTCCAGTCTTATCTATCAATCTAGTTAACTAGCAGGTTAGCTAGCGATTGAGCTAGTTAACAAACGAGCTCCATTTCTATTCAGATCACTGGCTAATCGCCTATATCACTGGTGTCAAAGTCAAGACTCGGGGGCCAAATCTGGCCTGCGACATCACTTTATTCAGTATTTATTCTATTTATAATTGTATTTTAGTTGTTGCATTCTATTTGTGATTGTATTTTATTTATTTATCATAGTACCTATGCTTGTCTGTGACTGTAAAGTGTCCTTGATAGCTTTGAAAGGCGCTTAAAATGTTATGTATTATTATTATTATTATTATTATTATGATTATTATTATTATTATCTCATCTCATCTCATCTCATCTCATTTTCCGTACCGCTTATTCCTCATTAGGGTCGCGGGGGTTGCTGGAGCCTATCTCAGCTGTCTTTGGGCACAAGGCGGGGGACACCCTGAATTGGTTGCCAGCCAATCGCAGGGCACACAAAGACATACAACAGTCACTCTCACACTCACACCTAGGGACAATTTGGAGTGGTCAATCTGCCTGCCATGCATGTTTTTGGAGTGTGGGAGGAAACCGGAGGACCCGGAGAAAACCCACGCGGGTCCCGGGAGAACATGCAAACTCCACACAGGGAGGCCAGACCGGGACGCGAACCGGCGACCTCTGCACTGTGAAGCCGGTGTGCTAACCACTCGGCTACCGGGCCGCCCTATTATTATTATTATTATTATTATTATTATTATTATTATTATTAAACCTTGACAACAACGTGGCACCCCTGCATCAAAAAAATGACTGTGACCCCTTGCTCCATTGGGTGGACTCTCAAATTCAAAGGTTAACGCAGCTCTGCTTACCATAAGGGAAAGGTCGTCGTTCACTCTCAGAACGTTAACCCGCCTTTTTGCTACGCTTCTCGATTATTTTAGGCCCAGTCACTCCCCCCCCCCTTCCCCGACCGCTGACGTTGATGGGGGAAAAGGACGTTTGGACGTAACATCGTCCATCATCCACAATTTCCGATGGTGATGACTTTAATTCAAGTTACTAATGTCACGTTTGGCGGTTCATTGATAACCTGTCAGCGGCAAAAATGAATATGATGGTGTCTCGAAAATGGCGTTGCTAGCCTGGGACCGGTACCCATTTGTTTATCGAGGACATCCTGTGTTCGGAATGGAACTCCCGCCCACCCCATCCGACAGGATGACATCTCCCGTGTCCTTGTGCCCTCTGCCACGTGTTTCCTGTCGCTCATTAAAGCCGCTTAGCATGAGAGGGGCCAGACTGCAGCTGGAAGCCGCCCACTCCCGCCACCCAATCGGCATCGACACCTCCAACGTCGCCACCCTTGTTTAGCACACAAGCAACGCCGCTGCCAGATGAGTTCTCGTTTGACGGCCGGCTGGATTCGCACCCTTCGATCCCCCCACCCCACAGTTCACCTGTCAGCCCGAGTTCTTCTTCGCCTTCAAAAGCAACTGTGAAATCTCTAGCAGTCTCTCCTTGCCTGTCACACTTTTTCTCCTCGCGTCACCTTCCTGCAGTTCTCGGCGCGAAGGAGTCGGGCTCCGAGCCACCTCGCTCCGTTGCCCCCCATCCCCACACCGCTCAAATTCCCACACAGCAGCTGTCTCGATTTGGATCACCGGAGCTTCTGAGGTTGTTCAGCAAAAAATGAAGTCAAACGACTGCCCCGAAGAAGATGAACTGAAATGTAGTCGTCGACCCCATGATTGCTTTTATTTTGTTAAAAAAAAATCATTGAGCATAATGACCAAACCTTGAGCTGAGTTTGCAGAGCTTTGTCGACGTCAACATTAGCGGTAGGTTCGCAAATCAGAAGCCCCCGGATGAAAGCGGCGCACCAACGTGTCGACTTTTCATCAAGTTGCGATAGAGCTACTTGATCCAAGCTACTCCTCATTTTGTTTTTCCTACAAAGATCACAACACGCCTTCAAATCCGATGCGCCTTGTGTACGGAAGGGGTGTGCCGTGGGTTACATCGCTAGGCCTTCAACAGTGCTACTTCTCAGACGGTCTGAATCAATCCAAACTGAAAAAAATGTGTGATTTACGACAAGTCGACTCGTGGGTACCATAAGCCAGGAAATAACTGACCGACCTTTCTTAATGATGTCCTTTTTTTCATGAAAAGTCTGTCTTGAAAATGGCTTTAACAGTAACTCTCCAACCAAAACAATTTCTTCTCCTCCTTCAGCCCTTGTGGGTTGACAAAATTGCTATGAAACCACACAACAATTTATTTGCTTATGCAGCTTGCTAAAAATGAAGTGTGCTAGCTCTAGCAATACGTCTGTGTAAGCTCTCGGTCGTTGACCAGCGCCTTCAAGAAGGTGTTGCTACCCCATTGCGTTGCCAACTTAATAATAATAATAATACATTTAATTTACAAGCGCCTTTCTGAACACTCAAGGACACTTTACAACAAAGACAACACACAAAACAGTAAAATCATGCATAAAACAATAAATAATAAAACATCAGAATAAATTAGACCATGAAAGCAAGTTTAAACAGGTGGGTTTTCAGGTGTGATTTGAAAGTAGGAAGGGAGTCAATGTTGCGGATGTTGGGTGGAAGTGAGTTCCAGAGATTAGGAGCGGAGCGGAGCGGCTGAAAGCTCTGCACCCCATCGTTGTGAGACGGGCAGAGGGCATGTAGAGGTGGAGGGAGGAAGAGGATCTGAGGGCCCGAGAAGGAACGGAGATTTGAATTAGGTCAGAAAGATAGGGGGGTGCAAGGTTATGGATGGATTTAAATGTAAACAGAAGTATCTTGAATTCAATACGGAGTTTAACAGGGAGCCAGTGGAGCTGTTGGAGGACAGGAGTGATGTGGTAAAATGAGGGTTTTTTTGTGATGACCGGGCTGAGGAATTTTGAACTAGTTGGAGTTTATGGAGACATTTTTGATTGACCCCGAAAAGAAGTGAATTACAGTAATCGATACAGGAGGTGACGAGACTGTGGACGAGGATAGCAGTGGTGTGAGGGGTGAGAGAGGGACGGAGACGATTGATATTGCGGAGGTGAAAATATGCCGACCGGGTTATGTTATTTATATGGGAGTTAAAAGATAGTGTGCTATCAAGGATGACACCCAGGCTCTTAACCTGAAGGGCGGGGCACACGGTAGAACTGTCAATGGTGAGAGAGAAACTGTTTGCTTTGTGAAGGGTGGATTTTGTACCGACAAGGAGAAGTTCAGTTTTGTCGCTGTTTAGTTTGAGAAAGTTATGAGAAAACCAGGATTTGATTTCTGAGAGGCAAAGTGTAAGGGATGCAGGTGGAAGAGAGGCGTCGGGTTTACTGGAGAGGTAGAGCTGGGTGTCATCCGCGAAGCAGTGAAAATGAATTCCAAATTTGCGGAAGATATCACCAAGGGGAAGAAGGTATATAATAAAGAGAAGTGGCCCCAGAACAGACCATTGGGGCACACCAGAAGACACAGGGGAGGACCGTGAAGTGAATGAGGTAATTTGGATAAACTGTGAGCGGCAAGTGAGGTAGGAGTGAAACCAACTAAGTGGGGTATGTGTCACGCTTAGAGTGGAGAGTCGATTGAGCAGGATGGGGTGAGAAATGGTGTCAAAGGCCGCAGATAGATTAAGAAGGATGAGAATAGAGAGGGAGCCGGTATCTGCTGCTATGAGAAGGTCATTCGTAATTTTTATGAGCGCTGATTCAGTGCTGTGGCCGGGACGGAAACCAGACTGGAATTGTTCGTAGAGGTTATTGTGAATGAGGTGAGAGTGTAGTTGACAGGCGACGGTTTTTCGAGAATTTTAGCGATAAATGGAAGATGCGAAATTGGACGTAGGTTATTGAAATCATTGGGATCTGAACCAAGTTTTTTCAGGATTGGCGTTACAGCTGCGGTTTTGTGAGGGACAGGAACAATTCCAGTGGACAATGAGGAGTGAATAATAGCTGAAATAAAAGGGAGGAGAGCGGGTAGACAAGATTTGATGAGCACAGTAGGGAGGGGGTCAAGTTGACAGGTGGAATTCTTGGACTTGGTGATGAGGTCAGAAAGTAAGGAGGGATGAGGGAGTTCAAAATTAACAGCAGTTGATAGGGAGTAGGAAGGTTGGGGGAGGGGTGGATACAGAGGAGCCGAGGTGCTGGTGGTTCTTGTTGATCTTTTCAGTGAAAAACAGAAGTAGTGCGTTCCAGGTGTCTGAGGAGTGAAAGTGTGGGGGGAGAGAGATAGGGGGTTGAATGATTTTGGTGTACAGGGAAAACAGAGTCCGTGGATTCCCAGTGTTAGCGTCAATCAGTCCAGAATAGTATTGTGATTTTGCGCGTGTGATAGAGTCCTTGTAGTGGGTGAGGTGAGCTGTGTACACGTCCTGGTGGGTGGTGAGGCCGGTCTTTCTGTAAAGTCTTTCCAGCTGCCGAGTTTTCGCCTAGGTGGAGCGGAGTTGGGCGGTGAACCAAGGGGCGGATCGAGTGAATTGGACTGACTGGGATTTTACAAGAGCAAGGGTGTTGAGCATGTTTGCAAGGTCCGTGTTGTATTGGGAAACAAGTTCATCAGGGGGGGAGTTGTAGTCCGGATTGAGGTTGGCAGCCATTGCAGTGAGGGTGACAGTGTCAATGTGTTTGATGTTCCGATTAGTGATGATGCGCGGTGGCTTGGGGAGAGAGAGTGTGATGGGAATGTTAAATGAGACAAGGAAATGGTCCGTTACAGGTGGTTCGTTTGCTGTGCAGTTGGCGGTGGTAAAACCACAGCAGCATATTAAGTCCAGGCTATGCCCTTTTATATGCGTGGGGAAATCAGAGAATTGATGCAAGCCAAAACTCTCCAGTGAGGAAATAAAGTCTTTGGTGAGGGGATGGGTGGAATTGTCAATGTGTATGTTGAAGTCCCCAAGGATAATAATATTTGGTGACAGAGTGGAGAGGTGTGTGAGGACAGCTGAGAAGTCTTTTAAAAAGTCACAATGTGGTTTAGGGGGACGATATACAGTGGCTATAACTGTGGGAGATGGACCAGAAATTTGACACGGAAGGCATTCAAATGAGAGAGTTTCCGGGACTGGCACTTGAGTGACTTTCCAGATCTCGCGGTAAAATATCGCGAGACCGCCTCCACGGCCCGAGAGGCGGGGTTTTGAGAGGTAAACAAACCCAGGTGGCGTCGTGTCGTTTAACTCGGAAAAGTCCCCCGCCGTTTGCCAGGTCTCATTCAAGCAGAAGAAGTCCAACTTACGGTCACTAAGGATGTCTTGGATAAGACAACGCTTCCCCTTGAAATCTGATTGGTTAAAGCAACAGTTTGATCGACACATTTGAAGCTCCAGGGTCTGCAGAACTGATTGTGAAAGTTTCCAAGTTGATTTCTGACAAATGATGGCTGAAATGTGTGTGAACTCCTTCAGTACGAAAACGCACATCTGGAAGCAGCACAACATGGGGTAAAGTAATGTAAAGAAGCTAAAAAACAATTTGGAATTATTTTATAGGAATTCATAGACAAAATCTAATTCACATTAGTCTGTGCTGTGTTAATGCTAGCAGAGAAGGCTTTGCAGGCCTTGAAGGTCCGCCGCTGGTGTACCATCATTACGGTACTTTTGCAACCCCCAAATTGCTCCTTGCTACACACAATGAACACGGAAATAAACAAAATACGACAAATTCACGTTTGGTCATGTCATGGCGTTTTTTTGTTTTTTTCCACCATCGACCTTAAAGGTCCGAGTGGACTTAAAGAGTTTGATGTTTCTCTTTATTTGTAAGTAGGTTCGTTGTCAGATCTCCCAGGCAGGTGACGCGCAGAGCTTGATCGTGGCATGGAGTCAAGCAAGTCGTGCCGTGATGTCCGTCCGACGCCCGGCGTGAGCCGGGCGCCTGAGCGGGTCTGTGCAAGTCTCTTTGGGTCTGTGAGTCCGAGATGATTCTGCCCCGTGGTTCGCCCAATCTCTCTGTCCCGCGACAGCTGCTTTTATACCATTTTCAAGCGTGTGCTATGCGTCACGGTGAGACGCACATCAAGGAGATCAAGGAATTGAAAGACATGAAAGTGTTGAAAGGCGCACTTCAAAATCATACACGCGTGTGACGCAACAGACTCGAGTCCCCGTATAACGACCGCTGCAAAGATGGAGTGACCATCGGCGGGTCGTTTGAAATGAGGGAGTGCGGGAAAGGCATAACGGCGGCGCCATTTGGAAGATTGACAGCACAATCGGCGACATCTTAATCACGTCTGCGTGTCTCCTTAATCAGGGCAAATAGAGACTGTTCAACGCGCCCGCCATCTTTCCCATTAATAATTTGGCTCACCTTCAAGGAACGATCACTGGCAGGATCATCGAAACTTCTTCGCCGTTCTTATTCACACCTTTTGAAGCGGAAGTCCAGTCAAGATTTTTTTTTGCAAAAAGACTCATCTTACGTCTCAGCTGCATGATTGTAGTGCACTAATTTTTGTGAGCCATCCAGTATTTGCTCAAACGAAATCCAAAATTCCGAACTGGAGTTCGTAAGAGGGAGCATGTAGCTTTCCCTGACTGGTTGGCTCTCTATTGAACAGCTCGTTTTTAAGATTACATTTTTTATTAAAAATCTTGAAAAGGTCTCAGCCAACTCATGAGAACCAATGATTTTTTTTTAATATTAAAAAACATGGTCAAATGTCAACATGCAATGTGATTGAAATGTGAAATTCTGCGATGTTCCATTCCCCCTCATAACAATAATAATAATAATAATAATAATAATAATAATAATAATAATAATAATAATAATAATAATAATTAACAATAAGAATGACAATAACAATAACAATAACAATAACAATAACAATAACTGTTTCTACCCCGGTCAAGGATGACACTTCTTCTGATGTCACAACGTTTATTGTGAAACACTTGGAACACCGTGAAAACTATAAAGGACATTGAAACGACAACATTACAATAGGTTCGACAAAACATTCAGTCAATAAGGTAATTAATAACATACCGTGTGCACCTTACTAACCGAAAACAGATAAACGTTGACGTAGACTTTAGACTGCCGTTCTCTATCTAGCAGTTGCTCTGCTTCTGTCTCTCTCTAGCATCAGTCTCATTCTGTCTGTCTCGTCTTGCTCTCGTTTATCGAAAACACATGACACGGAAGAGGAAGTGATAATGACAAAACATTAAAAGTATCGAAGACGATTTTAAGGAAACACACATGTAAAGGTTCGCATAGAAACATTAAACACTTTTACAGAACAAGTCCAAATAAATTATATTTTGTTGTCATGGCAACCAATGACAAGTTACCCGCCGGTTACAATAACAATAACAATAAAAATAAAAATAACAATAACAATAACAATAACAATAACAATAACAATAACAATAACAATAACAATAACAATAACAATAACAACAATAATAATAATAATAATAATAATAATAATAATAATAATAATAATAATAATAATAATAATAATAATAATAATAATAATATCACTAGATCACTATCTAACTATCTGTCTATCTCGCTGGCTATCTATCAATTTGTATTTTTTTTTCTAATATTTTCAATGTCAACTCGATCAACTTGATTGGATAAATCAAAACACTCATGTGCTCCTTCTTGGAATGAGTTCAGAGCCCCGCCCTCACCGCCCCACCCATCTCCTCGGCGCGATCGTAACGCTAAAAGTGCGATTTAGCTCGTCCGTCAGCGGGCCAACTTAATAGTGTCGTTAAGGTTAGCGTCTATTACGAGTGACTAATGTCATGTTGCTTTACGGCGCGCCACTAATGCGCGGGGCTTGGAAAACAACATTTTAATTCTGCAGACCGTAGCAGCCACTTTAATTGAGATGTTATAGTTTGTTTTGAGAAATGGAGGGCGGGGGGCGAGCGCACTAGTTGTTGGGAAGCGCTATTAAATGGAGTGCGGCTAAACTTATCTTATCTATCTACCTATCTCATACTCTTATTACTCCTCTGTTCTTTTGGTTTCAACCGACCCCCCCCCCCCACCCGAGTTTACAGCGTATGTGAGAGAATATAACCGTACGTCACATCATTTGCATATGGACCAGCTTGCTTGCACTTTTCAACACAAATGTTGATATTGCTGGAGGAGATTCATAGCAGAGTCCGGCACCGGCGTGTCTGGACAGTCGGGATATATATATAGGGCCTAAACTACCAGTAAGACTTTAGTTTGCTGACGAAGTTTCTTGGATAAAAAGTGAAACGTCCGACACCTTCAAAGACGTACAGATGACGGCTGAAGAAACCTTTTCATCGGTTGATGGAGGAATACGAAAAGAGGTCAATTCAAGGTCATTCATCTTGGAATTTGGGAGTGAGAGTCCTCAATCCGCTCAATATTCTCAAGGTCAAATGATTTTAATGAGATAAAAAAATAAGTAATTCGCTGCCATTCACAAATTTATTCCGGAATTGAAAATATGATGTGGAGCTCCATTCCTGAATTTGTTCAGGCTTTGGTTTTTCATGCTTCAGTGACAATAAAGCGCTGGTTATGGGCTCTGGCAATGTTTTTTCCCTTTTTTCCATGTTAGCGCTTTGTTCCAGCTTCAGCTGTTGTTAAAGCGCTATATAAACCAATATTGCTATCTATTTGCTACCTAGCTGGCTGGCTATCTAGCTAGCTATCTATGAGCTATATAGCTATGTAATCCAGCTAGCTAGCTATTGGCTATCTATTGGCTAGCTAGCTAGCTTTATATCTATTTGAGTTACTTCCTGTTCGAGTGAACATTGGCTTGTGTGGTTGCCGCTGCTCACCCACAGAAAAACTGATCCTGTGACTATAGAGTGACCTTGAGGCTTTTAAAAGACGTTTATAAATGATAGTTATTATTATTATTATAATACTACTACTACTACTACTACTACTACTACTACTACTAATAATAATAATAATAATAATTATTATTATTATTATTATTATTATTATTATTATTATTATTATTATTATTATTATTATTATTATTATTCGGATAACTCCAAAGCCATATCATTTAGGAAATAACTGTTTTTCTGATGAAAGAAGAGAGTTTAAGATTTCTAAAACGCAATATTCTGCAGGTCCTAGAATTGGAATGACAATGACAAAAACCCTGGCACTAGAGTGGACACTGGCAATCAATAAGTTAATATGTTGAATTGATCTTACATTTCATTTTGATCGTGTAGAAAATAACAAGGTGCTTTCTTTATCCTCTGAGAAGATTTTTTTTTTTATTTTTGCACATGGTCTGGCAGTGAATGAGTTAATTCGTTGAACATGGAGGAAAAAATGTAGTCCAATGAGTTTGGCGATGTGATCCACACGAGCAGCCACTGGTAAATATTCTCTCGAGCTTCCGGGATTAGGAAGAATGTGAGCTAAGAGATTATCAAGTATCTGGGCAGGCAGATACGCCCAAGAGGAGGAGAAAAAAATAATAATAAAAACTAAATACAGGCAACATCCGACTTACGACTGGCTCGACTTACGATCACCCGTACTTACAAGACTCTACTTTAAAAATTTCAATTCTACGCCTGGCACCACAACGTGCTAGCAGGCCGACAACGCATACGACAATTTTGGCCGGCCAGCCAGCATCTCACTCTCGCACAGCAATCGACCGTGTGACGGCACCAGAGGGGGGAGTTTGCGAGGCATTCTGCCTCCGAGTGTCTATTCAACACTTTGAATAGATTTTGACTGACGACCATTTTGATTTACGATCATTTGGTCGTATGTTACCTGTAAAAAAAAAAAAAAAGCAGCCAGATCTCCATCAAGGCGAGGAGGTGGTGAGCACTTCATTGTACCCGTACCAAAAAAAAAAAATCACGCTGTCAACACGTCAAGACGACAGCCCCCTCGCCTCCCCATTCTTTGGGTTTTACCATTTTCTTTATCACCACCCCCCCTAAATTCTGGAGCGCCACACGGCGACCTCGCCGGCTAGCATTAAAACGTGACGCACGCATGACAGAAAACACACAGCGGCATGCTTTCAGCCATTATTGTTGAGACTAGTAAACGCTGGTGTGTCAAATTTTAGAGGTTGAGCCAAATGCGTGAACCTTCCCCCCCAATCCCCCCATTTTGCCCAGTGGAGCTTCCTCCTTATCGGCACGCTGCACCCACGCAATCGCGCGAACAGCCCCCCCCCCCCCTGCCCCCCCTCCTGCTTGACCACATTCATCCTAAGGGTTCTTTTCTGGGGGCGATGAGCTGTCAAACGTAGCGGGAAGGGCGCAAAGCATTTGCGCTGCCCACTCCCTCCCTGACAAAACTCCCCGTCACTTTACTCCTGCCCGTCCGCCGTTTCCAAGTGGACAATTCATTCTTTTGAGGGGACTTAAACATACTCCAGCCTTTTTTTTAAAATCTGATCAGTGATACGGTCCGCTAACAACCACCTCACGCGCGTCATGAGCTGAACGCTCAAGATAGCTCTAGCTGATCACTCACAATGTTTGCTTCCTATTGGGTTATATGTGTCACAATGGGCTAGCTAGTGCGACAAGCGAACAATGGGATACTTCGTGCGACAAGCTAACATTGTTGAATCTTTTTTTTTAGATCAGATCAGTGACATGGCCCGCTAACATACGCCTCATGCGCATTGCGGGCCGAACGCCCAAGCTAGCTATGGCTAATCACTCACTCACATTGAAATGGATATCAAGCATTTAACACCCTCACATACCACAGCCATTTTGTCAACAAATATTTGTTTCCTATTGCGTTACGTGTGTTACAATGGGCTAGCTAGCGCAAGAAGCTAACAATGGGCTACCTAGTGTGACAAGCTAACATTGTTGGATTTTTAAAAAATCTGATCAGTGACATGGTCCGCTTACATCCGTCTCATGCGCGTCACGGGCCGAAAGCTCAAGCTAGCTCTAGCTCATCACTCACCCACATTGAAACGGATAACTAAATACTTGTTGCCTATTGCGTTGTGTGTCACAATGGGCTAGCTACTACGACAAGCGAACAATGGGCTTGCTCACGCGGCAAGTTAACAGTTAACAAGTTAACATTTTTACTATGCTTAGAATATCTTGTGTTTTTCATCCTTTCTTGCCCCCTCCCCCATCCCCTTTCAAATTGCTGCTGTGTACTGCAATTTCCCCATTGTGGGACGATTAAAGGTTTTCTGATTCTGATTTCTGACAATGAGCTAGCGAGTGCAACAAGCTAACATCATTGCGTCTTTTTTTTTCTTTTGAAATCTGATCAGTGACACAGTTTACAGTCCCTCATGTGCGTCGCGGGTTGAACGGTCAAGCTAGCTCTAGCTGATCACTCACAATGTTTGTTTCCTATTGCGTTATGTGTGTCACAATGGGCTTGATAATGCGACAAGCTAACAATGGACTAACTAGCGCGATAAGCTAACAATGGACTAACTAGTGCAACAAGCTAACAATGCGCCACCTAGCGCAACAAGCTAACAATGGGCTAACTAGTTCGACAAGCTGATAATGGGCTAGTTAGCGCGACAAGCTAACATCGTTGTTGCTTGACTGAGCCCTCCGAAAAAGTCAGCGATGATAAAGTGACGGATTCACGATATCCGTATCAGACTTTTGTTGAAAAGCAGGATGGCTAATCGCTCAACGATTCAAGTCTATCGCATTATCCATTTTTTTTCCATCTTGGTCTGTGTTTTGACGTGTAAACAACTGGAATCCTGCGGTCTCACAGGGGACCGAAAACAAAGACGCTGGATGCTAATTTTGCCAGATTTATCTTGTCTGTGCCAGCTAATTTTACACAACACATCCACACAAACATCAAATCCAGTCCGGTGACACACAACCCACAGCTTGATTTCACAACATCACAGCATCGATTGTGAGACTGCACGTTGGCATGCGGATGGAGCATATTCTTATCTTACTCTTATTATGATTTTCTTCTCAGTTTGTCACACAAGCTTGCCCTCAAAGCGACATACGTATTTGAATCAGTTGTTTGGTGGTTACCCCGCGATGGCATATCATCATTGCCAAACTATCCACTCTACTTCAATGTCTTTCGCCTTTTGATTTTATTCCCCACTTGTCTCTGCTTTTGGTGATGGATTCTAGGTCCAATTTATTCCATGGCTATTGTCACGGTTTGCTAGGTGGTGATGGCGGGTGCGGATACCAAAAAGCAGGCAGGAGTGATTAGGAGGTTGTTTGACAAATTGTATTAAAATAAAGGTCAGCAGGAACAAAATGTAAAACACCAAAATCATCTGAATGGAAAAAATACAAAGTAGCAAAAGAAGACCAAAAGTAAAAGTCCGCCAAGGTTAAACAAACACATATACAATGCATGCAGCAAACAAGCAGCAAACAATGAACCGACAACGGATGGTCGTGCCGGGTGTCCTTTTGAGTGACAGTGATTATAACGACCAGCACCTGCGAGGCTGCCGGCTGGGCTGACGTCGCTAGCCGTTGGTCGCCAATCTGATCGGGACGACCAGCACCTGTGCAGGTGCAGGCGGGGCCGACAGCACCCCCTGTTGGTCGCCAACCAGATCATGACAGCTATCTTCACAAAAAAAAAAAAAAAATATTCCATAGTTACAATATAAATATCATCAACGATCTGGGGAAAGGCCGCCAATTGTAGCTGTGACGTGGGAGATTTATTTTTTTATTTTTTTATTTTTTTATAATCTTCCTCTTTTCCTTTCGTCTTTTCCCCTCAGGGGTCGCCACGGCGAATCAATGTCCTCCATCTATCCCGGTTTTGTACATCCTCTTCTCTCACACCAGCTACCTTCATGTCCTCTGTGACCACATCCATAAACCTCCTCTTCGGTCTTCCTCTCGGTCTTCTGCCTGGCAGTTCAAGGCTCAGCATCCTTCTCCCGATATAGTCACTCTCTCTCCTCTGGACATGTCCAAACCATCTTAGTCTGGCCTCTCTGACTTTGTCTCCAAAGCCTCTAATATGAGTTGTGCCTCTAATGTACTCATTCCTGATCCTATCCAACCTCGTCACTCCCAAAGAAAACCTCAACATCTTCAGCTCTGCTACCTCCAGCTCTGCTTCCTGTCTTTTCTTCAGTGGCACTGTCTCCAGTCCAAACATCATGGCTGGTCTCACACCTGGCAGTTCGACGTCCACGTAGAGCCATGCGCCGTCGCGTGAACGTGCGAGAAGGATCGCACTCATGCCCACGACGATCCGTGCCACGTCTTCGTCCACCCCAGGCCGAGTCCCGTTCCCATCAGGCCGCCGCCCCTCGTATGCTGGAGAGGCAGCGGTTGCCCTCTCCACCGACCGTTCCCTGGCGAGTGGACCTTTTGGGAGACTGTTGGGACTGTTGAAGGGGGGGTACTGTCACGATCTGTTTGGCGACCAACGGGGGGCGCTGTCGGCCCCGCCTGCACCTGCACAGGTGCTGGTCGTCCCGATCAGATTGGCGACCAACGGGTAGCAACGTCAGCCCTGCCGGCAGCCCCACAGGTGCTGGTCGTTATAATCACTGTCACTTAAAAGGACACCCGGCACGACCATCCGTTGTCGGTTCTTTGTTTGCTGCTTGTTTGCTGCATGCATTGTCTATGTGTTTGTTTAACCTTGGCGGACTTTTACTTTTGGTCTTCTTTTGCTACTTTGTATTTTTTCCATTCAGATGATTTTGATGTTTTACATTTTGTTCCTGCTGACCTTTAATTTAATACAATTTGTCAAACAACCTCCTGCTCCCTCCTGCCTGCTTTTTGGGATCCGCACCTGCCATCACCACCTCGCAAACCGTGACATACTTTAACCGTGCGCTGCACCTCCTTGTACTGCTGTCTACTCTCGTCCGTCCTCTCAGTGTCCCACTTCTTCTTTGCTAACCTCTTTCTCTGTATACACTCCCAGACACTCCTAACAAACTGCTCTTTTAAGATAACTCCAACTCCATTTCTCTTTCTGTCTTCACCATGATAGAACAACTTAAACCCGAAGCTTCTATCCTTGCTCCCTTTCCACCTGGTCTCCTGCACACACAGTATGCCTACCTTCCTTCTCTGCATCATGTCAACCAGCTCTCTACCTTTACCTGTCATTGTTCCTACTTTCAAAGTTCCTACTCTTAGTTCTATACTGTTGCCGTTCCATCTCTCTCTTTTCCTCCGGGCACACCTCCCTCCTCTCCTTCTTTGACCAACAGTAGTCCATTTTCCACTGGCACCCTGAAGGTCAACAGTACTAATGGCGGCCGTTGTTAACCCGGGACTCGACCGATCCGGTATGGGATTCATAGGTTTGATTCGCATATTTGTTTTGGCAAATTTTTTACGTCGGATGCCCTTCCTGACACAACCCTCTGTATTTATCCGGGCTTGGGACCGGCACAATAAGACACTGGCTTGTGCCCCCTTGTGGCTACATTTATTTATTTATTTATAATAATAATAAATATTAATAATACATTTAATTTCTAAGCGCCTTTCAAAACTCAAGGACACTTTACAGTCTGTCTGCCTATCTATCTATCTATCTATCTATCTATCTATCTATCTATCTATCTATCTATCTATCTATCTATCTATCTATCTATCTATCTATCTATCTATCTATCTATCTATCTATCTATCTATCTATCTGTGTATTTCAATTTATTTGTTTATGGATCTTTTTATTTATTTATTTATGACTTTATTTCCAAGTTTATTTAAAATATGGCTCATGATGGTCCCACGCTATGCTGTACAGCTTTGGAAAATACTTTGTAACTATTGCGAGATACACAGGAGCCCAAGCTAAGTCTGTAGTTTCAAAGTTGCCAATTATAGCCCTCTTTCCTTGTGAGTATGCTAAAAGTGACAAGTTTTCTTTCTAATGAGCTTTGCGCTCATGACAGATGTTCCTGTTAGCTACTCGGAACACAAAAAAAAACCCTGACGTCTCTCTTGCAAAGAGTGTGCCGAAAGGTTAATTATATTCTCGCTGATTGTGATTAGCGACAAGCTTGGGAGAGCGTTACGGAACGCTAAAATCGGGTGGGCAGGTATAAAATGAGCAAAGATTGCGTGTGAATTTTCATATGTGCCGCACGCTTAAAAAATGGCTTCGCAAAGCTATAATTTGGGGCATAAAGTCCAAGGTCTTGACGCCTGTATGTCGAGACTTTGGTACTAGCCACCTGTTTTATCAGCTCGCCAGCTGACAAAGTGCAAGGTGATGAGCTAAGCTGCTATCTTGGTCGGCGGGGGAAAAAAAGTTCATTTGGCAACGCAACTGCCAGACAATGTGCAAAAATGTGTTTGCTCCAGTGTCAGGGTATTTGTCACTGTCACTCAAATTCCAGGACCCAACGAATATTGGTTTTTAGGACCACATAAACATTCAATTCGGCGTAAGAAACCTGAGAGTATCTTCTTTTAATCAGAAAAAAAGAGATTTTTCCTAAATTATATGGGTCTGGAGTTATATGAGCTGCTTAACAACAGCTGAAGCTGTAACAAAGCGCTAGAATGGACAAAAGGCAAATGCCTTCCCCTTGTGAAAGACATCGCCAGAAGTCTGACCAATGCTTTATCAGCAATCCCCCCTACTCCGGCAAGAAAAAACAAAACCCGAAAAAAATCGAGAATGGTGCTCCACGTTATATTCTCAATTCCCGAATAAATTTGAGAATGGCAGCGAGTTAGGTCATGTTTTTCTACTTCGCCCTGCCTACCAAAAATGGAAAAATACGGCATAGTGAAATTATTTAAACAGGTAACATCGGATTGACGACCGGGTTCCGTTACGACAAAACGGTCGTAAATCAAACGCTCGTAAGTCGAAATCCATTCAAAATTTACACGACAGGATAGCATACGATGTCAATCTGTTGTTTTCAAGCAACATTTTCTATTGAATACTATTAAATTCAAAACTATTTACAGTTCATTTATAAATTTTAGCACTTTTTGTGTCATTTTTATCACTTTATATTTCGTATTATCGATTTTTATTTCTGTATAACTGTACCTGTAATGTATACAAAACTGTTTGCTGTACAGTTCATTTATAAATGTTATACTTAAATTTTAGTGTTGTTTGTATCATTTTATATTTCATATTATCGAGTTTTAATACTGTTGAAAAATCGCTCTCCCTGCAAACGGCAACAAGAGGTCCCCCGACACACACTCTCGGACTCAGGCGGACACCGAAAGAAAAAAGTAATAATAATAATAATAATAATAATAATAATAATAATAATAATAATAATAATAATAATAATAATAATAATAATAATAATCTTCTTCTTATCCTTTCGGCTTTTCCCCTCAGGGGTCGCCACAGTGAATCAATGTCCTCCTAATATCCCGGTTTTGTGCATCCTCTTCTCGCACACCAGCTACCTTCATGTCCTCTTTGACCACATCCATAAACCTCCTCTTCGGTCTTCCTCTCGGTCTCCTGCCTGGCAGTTCAAGGCTCAGCATCCTTCTCCCGATATAGTCGCTCTCTCTCCTCTGGACATGTCCAAACCATCTCAGTCTGGCCTCTCTGACTTTCTCTCCAAAGCCTCTAATATGACTTGTCCCTCTAATTTACTCATTCCTGATCCTTTCCAACCTGGCCAAAGAAAACCTCAACATCTTCAGCTCTGCTACCTCCAGCTCTGCTTCCTGTCTTTCTTTAGTGGCACTGTCTCCAGTCCAAACATCATTGCTGGTCTCACCACGGTTTTATACACTTTTCCTTTCATCCTAGCTGAAACCCTTCTATCGCACATCACACCTGACATTTTTCTCCAGACGCTCCAGCCTGCCTGGACACGCTTCTTCACCTCTTTTCCACACTCTCCATTGCTCTGGACAGTTGACCCCAAGTACTTAAAATCCTCCACCTTCTTTATCTCTTCTCCCTGTAGCATCACTCTTGCACTTGGATCCCTCTCATTCACACACATATATTCCGTCTTGCTGCGACTGATCTTCATTCCTCTCCTTTCCAGGGCATATCTACACAGCTCTAGTTTCTCCGGTCCAAGGAGATTCTTGTCTAATATCGTCTGTCAGCCTGTCCATCACCATAGCAAACAAGAAGGGGCTCAGAGCTGACCCCTGGTGGAGTCCCACCTCCACCTTGAATTCCTCAGTCATACCGACAGCACACCTCTCAACTGTCTTACAGTCATGATCCATGTCTTGTACCGCTCTAACATACTTTTCCGTCACTCCATACTTCCTCATGCAATGCCACAGCTCTTCTCTGAGCACCCTGTCATACGCTTTCTCCAGATCTAGAAAGACACAATGCAATTCCTTCTGACCTTCTCTGTACTTCTCTATCAGCATTCTTAAAGCAAACATTGCATCTGTCGTACTCTTTTTTGGCATGAAGCCATACTGCTGCCCACAAATGTTCACTTCTGCTCTTAGTCTAGCTTCAACTACTCTTTCCCAGAGTTTCATTGTATGGCTCAACAACTTTATTCCTCTGTAATTAGTACAACGCTGCACTTCTCCTTTGTTCTTAAAAATGGGCACAAGTACACTTCGTCTCAATTCTTCAGGCATCTGTTCACCATCTAAGATCTTGTTGAATAACCCAGTCAGAAACACCACCGCCACCTCTCCAAGACACTTCCATACCTCGATTGGTAAATCATCAGGCCCGAGTGCCTTTCCCCCCTTCATCCTCTTCAGCGCCCTCCTCACTTCATTCTTGCTAATGCTTGCTACGTCTTGGTCCACAACAGTCACATCTTCTACTCTTTGTTCCTTCCCATTTTCCTCATTCATCATTTCTTCAAAGTACTCTTTCCATCATGCCATCACACTACTGGCACCTGTTAATACATTGCCATCTCTATCCTTAATCACCCGAACCTGCTGCAGGTCCTTACCATCTTTGTCTCTCTGTCTCGCCAGCCTGTAAAGATCAGTCTCACCTTCCTTGCTGTCCAGTCGAGCATACAAGTCATAATAATAATAATAATAATAATAATAATAATAATAATAATAATAATAATAATAATAATAATAATAATAATAATAATAATACATTTCGTTTTAAGCGCCTTTCAAAGCTCTCAAGGACACTACAGTCACAGACAAGCATCGGTACGATAATAAATCAAATACAATCACAAATAGACTACAATAAATAAAATACATTTGTAAATAGAAACAAGAGAAAGAGCCTCACAGAAAATGCAATTCTATGGCAGCAATTGAAAGGGGATGGGGTGGGAGGGCGGGGTGAAAGGATAGAAAAAGAGATCGTCTAAGCGTAGCAAAATAAAAATGTCAACTGTATTCTGTAAATGTGCAAAACCCCCATCGTGCTGAGACGGGCAGGGGGTGGGCACACAAAGGTGGAGGGAGGAAGAAGATCCGAGAGGGAATAGAAATTTGATAGGTATGGGGGGCAAGGTTAGGGATAGCTTTAAATGTATAAATAAGAATTTTAAAGTTGATTCTATATTTGACCGGGAGCCAGTGGAGCTCTTGGAGGACAGGGGTGATGTGGTAAAAGGATGAGGTTCTGGTGATGATCTGGGCTGAAGAATTCTGGACGAGTTGAAGTTTGTGGAGAGGTTTCTGAGGGACAACAAGGAGAAGTGAATTGCAATAGTCAATCCGGGAGGTGACAAGACTATTGTAGTACGCGTTGCTGGATGCTTGCGCGTTGCGGTGCCAGGGCATATAATTAAAAATAAATGCAATTTAAAAAAAGGGTCTGGCATTCGTGGTCGTAAAGATGGGTGGTCGTAACTTGTGGCGGTCGTAACTCGGATGTTACCTGTAAACTTTTTGATGTTCAAAATATGGTTTCTATAAGAGGACTTTTTTTTTTGCATTTTGTTAAAGGCTATTTATAATATGTTGAATAAATCTTACATTTCATTTTGATCGAGTCGTCATGACAAATTTAAGATGTACAGTAAAGTCTCGTTATATCGATATCGGATATATCGATAGTCCCGGTTATATCGATACTATTTCTATGCACGCACTGAGAAAATTACATGCAAACAGGGTCGGATATATCGATAGTCCCGGTTATAACGATATTTTTCGGACTCCCTTAAATATCGATATAATGAGACTTTACTGTATTTTTATTTATTTATTTATTTATTTATTTATTTGCTACGACTTTTATCCTCTGAGAAGATTATTATATACCCCCCCCAGATTTCCCATCTTTACAGAACGCAGAAGGTGGATTACTCTCCCATCTCTCGCTAGTGCCGGGGAATGACTTGCCTCAGAAGCAGAAACGGCGGAAGCGGCGGCGGCGGCGGATTTGCGTTGGAGAGAAAGAGAGAGAGAGGGAGCAAGCGAGCGAGGGAGGGGTCGCCGTCCGTCCATTCGTCTGTCTGTCTGGCGATGTGGGTGTGAGCGAGCGCGAGTTCCGATGCAGCGCGCTGAGCGTGGCATCGCGGCGAGGCAGGCTGAGGACCCTATCGCCCTTCTTCTGCCCCCCCGCCCCCGCCTCACGGCTGGTGGCAGCTCCAGCGGCATCACAGGCAGAATGGCGGGTGAACTGGAGACTTAAGCGGCGATGCCAGCGTGACGAATGAGAGCTTCCCCTCCCAGGAGCGTGGTGGTTTGGGGACCCCCCGCCCCCCAGCCCAGCAACTATTGGACATGCTTTCCGGGACAGCGTGTGGATTCCTCCACGCCTTTGAAGTTGTTTTCTTTCTCCTGGTGCTGTCTGGGTGTCCCGAAGCCGCCGACCCGGCTCGGACCAAAGGGAGATGGAACAAGGGAGGTAAGACTTGCCGGCTGCCAGCCTCCATGTCACCGATGAAATGGCGGGTGTCCTCAACCGGGATGCTGGGGACACCCGGGGCGCTCGCGCTCATAAGAAACCTCCAGTTGAGTTGCGGATCTAATCGCTTTAAACGCATTTTGGGTCAAATTGACCCATTGTGTCAAATTCCTCGTTCTGGGTCAAAGTGACCCAATGAAGGAGGGCTCTGTCGGCTTTCTGCTGTACTTAGGGTTACTTCTTTTGCCGTGGTAATAGAACCAACATGGATTAGATGCCTTCACACCGTTCCCGAGGTTTGAAAACATCATCATCTGGGACATCAGAAACAGAATCCGAATCAGAATCAGAAAAACCTTTATTCGTCCCATAATGGGGAAATTTGTAGTAAATGGTTCTGAAATATGGGGATTTCTTTTCCTCTTGTTCTTGGCGTGTTTATAAATACGTGGCTCATTTTGATCCAGGATGCCTTCACACTGTTACCGAGGTTTGAAAACATCGTCACCTGGGACATATTTACAGTGATATGGTTTTGAAATATGGGGATTGCTTATCCTCTTGTTCTTGGGGTGTTTATGAATACCATGGGTCATTTTGACCCAGGATGTCTTCACACTGTTACCGAGGTTTGAAAACATTGTCACCTGGGACATATTTGCAGTGAAATGGTTCTGAAATATGGGGATTAATTATCCTCTTGTTGTTGGCGTATTTATGAATAATTATAACTTCTCTATGCAACCATGATGGGTTTTGTCATGGCTAAAGTCAACTCTTTGACTCCCCAATAATTTTTTGTGTGTGGGGGGGGGGGGGGGGTGGCAAGAGGAAAACTGACTGTTTGGGATGTCGCTTTCGCCTTTATTGAAAAAAACAGCTGCTACTTTTTGGATTCTTTGCTCGATTATTGATCAAGTAATTGTAAACGAGCAAACAAAAGGATTGCTCAATCTCTTTGCACTTAATATTATGATGTGGGGGGAGGGGGTTGGACCTCTGGCCTTGACTTGGATTGGAAATGCCAGACGTGCAAACATGTGTCCAGTAAAGTGCCAGGGTTTTTGTCATTTTCACTTGAATCGCAGGACCCACGAAATATTAAGTTTTAGGACTACATCAACATTCAATGCAGCATTAGAAACCTTAGACTTTCCTTTTTCATCAGAAAAAAAAATGTTAATTCCTAAGTTATATCAGTCTGGAGTAGATGACCATGAAATGAGGGCGGCTGACCAAAATACAACAGAATAAATACGTATTGATTGATATAGCGCTTTAATAACAGCTTAACAGCTGAAGAGATGTAAATGCTTTATTCCTAAATGATATGGGTCTGGAGTTATCTGAGCTTAAAATGAGAGCGAACAAATTCAGGAATGGCGCTATACGTCGAATTTTCAATTCCTGAGCTTTTATTTATTGATTTATTTTGATGTGACAAAGACATTTGTTGTTTTTTGTGCGGCTGCCAAATTGCTGATTCGGCAAGTTGCTGCGCGGCCATTGAAGAGGTCACGAAAAAGGCAGCAACCAAAATGGCCCCCCAATTTCACTTTCGCAAACAAATCCAAGTGGTCCTGATTGTAGCCGCCAGGCCGCGTGGGCGCCGCACCGTAGATACGCCGCAACTAACCGGATTGGCTCGTCATCAAGCAAATTGTGTGGCGGCGTTGCCCTGGAACGCCGCAGGGCCACTTGGAGCCATTTGAAACTCCGGGGCCATGTTTGTCAGCCATCTTTTGTTGTTTGTCTACTCCGACGGTGCCACGCGCTTCCCCCAGCGACAGTGGGCAAAAATGGCCGTGCTGCATTTCCCGAGCTATATTTATACATCAACGTCGTGTGAATAATTCACGGTTCTACATCTTTTCCATCTGGACTTGGTCGGCTTTGAGAGGACGCCGCCATATTCCGCCTTTACCATTATTATGAACGGCTGTTATGCTGAATGGCTAAAGCTGTTATGAATCAGTGCTTATGAATCGGTGATTATTAACTCATTGACTCGCAGACGATGCGCAGAAATGGGTCCACTTCAGTGGCCGGGTTTTTGTCATTGTCACTCCAATTCCAGGACCCACAGAATATGAAGTTTTAGGATGACATCAACATTCAGTACAGGATTAGAAACCTTAGATTATCTTCTTTCATCAGACGAAAATAGTTAATTCCTAAATTATATGGGTCTGGAGTTATATGAGCTTGAAATTGGGGCATCTGTACATACTGGTTTATATAGTGCTTTAACAACAGCTGAAGCTGTAACAAAGCGCTAACATGGAAAAAAGGCAAATGATGCCCCCTCGTGGAAGGGAAAAACACGGCCAGAGGTCTGACCAGCGCTTCATCAGCACCCAAGCATGAAAAACCAAAACCCAAACAAATCGGGAATGGTGCTCCACGTCGTGCTTTTCAATTCCCGAATAAATTCAGGAATGGCAGCGAGTGATTATTAATCGCAAGTATTCTATCAGTCATTTTGACGATGAATCACTGAGCCCGATGACACCTTTGATTAGCATCCGCAGCCTATTTTCTCCGTCAGTTAGCGCCATCTAGGGTTTGATTGTGGGCGCCGGCGTTGAACGAAGCTCAGTCTTTTTTTGCGTTTGTCGACGGTGTCTTGTCCTTACTTCTTTTTGCTCTCTGCGATCAAACTTTAAATAGATAAGAAGCTTTTTTTTTCTATTTCAGGGTCGCCATTAAGCTAAATATTGCATGGGCCACAGAGAAGAACAGTTTGAGTCCTAAGGAGGATAGAAAAGCACAGCCTTCAATTCAATTATACATCGTTATCGCAGCTGGCGAGGCCGCCGCTTTCCACCCTTGGCGTCCGGGCCTCCAAATGTTCCGTGTTAATGTCTCATCCAATATGGCGTGTCGGGAAAAACAGCCTCTTGCGGTGCATTTGGACAAGGAACTCAAAGAATCGGGGCCGCCGTCCATATGGCTCCGAGTCAATTCATTGTCGCCAAAACAGGCACTCTGTTGAAAACAGATGCATTACATTTACAAGCGCCTTTCAAAACTCTCAAGGTCACTTTACAGTCACAGGATCAGTTTTTCTATGGGTGAGCAGCAGCAGCTACTCGCGCCAGCGTTCACTCAACCCGGAGGTAACTCAAATAGATAGAAAGCTAGCTAGCTAGCTAACAAGCTAGCTAGCCACCATAGCTAGACAGATAGATTGATTGATAGCTAGCTAATAGATAGCTAGAAGTGTTCATATATATACTGTATGTATTTTTTAATAGAAAATTGGAAAAAAAACAGCCTCAGAAAAATGCACCAAAGTGAAAATTCATGACAGTAAAAGTCTTGATCAGGAAATGGTTAGCATTTTCTTAAATTGATCAGAAAATGGATGCCATTATCTGATTAAGTCTAGAATGATCAGCCTGAAATAGAAAATGAATGCCATTTTCTGATCAAGTGAAGTGATCCTGTGAAATTTGTTCATGCTTAAGCTCTCCAGCACTCGGGAAATGTTTATCTTTTTTAATTTTTTTCTGCTTCAAGAACTATGTCAGTGCATCAATCTACACAAATGGCTAAAAACACTTGCCAGCGGCTGAGCTGCACTGTGTTTGTTTACCAAGCAGTTGTCCCATTTAAACAAATTACAAAAATAAAAAAATAAATCCATGTGACGTTGCCGCCGTTGCAACGTCAGATTTGCGTTTACAAAGCTCCTCGGGGGCATTCCCGTTTCAATTAAAAGCCACTCGAGATGACCTCAAGCCATTTGAGCTTGCATCTAAAGGCCACTTCAAAGGATCACATTTATTCTTTTTTTTTTTACATCCCCACCAGGAGCTGCAGTTTGCGGCTTCCATGCGAGAAGCGTGGCAGCGCAGTATTTATCACAAGCAAACGCAAAGGCCACCTTTACCTTTTGCATTCGTCTGCAGATTTATTCTTCTTCTTCTTTTCCTTTCGGCTTTTCTCTTCAGCCACAGCGAATCAATGTCTGCAGATTTATTATTATTATTATTATTATTATTATTATTCTTTTTACCCTCTCCTCCTTCTTCTAAAAGAGCCGAAAAGGTTTCTTGCTCTCTTGGGGTGCTGGAACGAAGCAGGAAAAACTGCTCCTGTTCCATTTGACCAGCTCAGAGATATTTACACCGCTGGCAATTGTTGTCGTGTGCATGTGCTGCCTTTTGACCTCATTTTTCAAGTGTGATGATTCTGAAGGCAGCGACTCCAAGTGATCATTCGCTGATGAAATTTGGTCTTGCTTTATTTCTCAACACCTCGCAAAGTGGCATTTCTATTTTTTTTGTCTTGGATAGAGGAATCATACTTGTTTTTTAATTTAATTTAATTTAATTTAATTTAATTTAATTTAATGCAATTTAATGCAATTTAATTTAATGTAATTTAATTTCATGCAATGTAATTTCATGTAATGTAATGCAATTTAATTTCATGTAATATGATTTAATTTCATTTAATGCCATTGAATTTAATTTAATGCCATTTAAGGTAATGTAATTTAATGTAATGTAATTTAATTTAATGCCATTTAATTTAATTTAATGCAATGTGATTTATTTCAATGCAATTTAATTTAATGCAATTTAATGTAATGCAATATAATTTAATGTAATGTAGTTTAATGCAATGCATTTAATGTAATTTGATTTAATTTAATTTAATGCAATGTAATGTAATGTAATTTAATGCAATTTAATGTAATTCAATGGAATGTAATTTAATTTAATGTAATCGAATTGAATGTAATGTAATGTAATTTAATGTAATATAATTGTATTTATTTATTAAGCATTCTTGTTTATTTTTTATGTATTTATATATTTCATTACATATGGATTGATCTGTTTATTTAATAATTTGACTATTTATTAGACCAATAATGTATTCAAATGTTTATTTGAATATGTATTAATTAGTTTGTTTATTTATTTATTTGCTGTGGGTTGGGCTGACTTTTGAAGAAAGCTTAACGGCAGTGGCTCATCACTGGTGTCTCAGACTCCTCGGTCGTCCATTCGACTGCAAAGTCCTGCCGCTGATCGGGAACCCAATCATTTTATCAGCCATTGCTCATTTCCCAGAATACGATTTCGGGATTGGTCCATCCACTCAACGGCGATTAAATAAATTGGTTGACGGACTTTGGAAATGGCGGTTTGAGCCAAATGACTTTTAATGAAAGGTGAGGCGGCAACCATTTGTTTCGTTTCAACAAATTTTAGAGTCATAAGTGTTCTGAACGGAAGGCAGAACGTCGTCGGCGTCAGCAGAATGTCATGCCGAAAAGGCCAACTTTTGATTTCAAGTTGAAACTTGGACTTGGACTTGGACTTGAAGCAACTGCAGCACGCGCGTTCCCGGGCCGCCTCAAATGAACATTGTCCTTCGCCCGCCAGTTAATTAACCCCAAAGACCTTCATTTGCGCTCCAATAATGTGCAACAATGGATTAACTTCCCATTCTCATTACAAAGATTGATTGATTAAAATGGCGGCTGCCGTTCTCGGTTCTGTTCCGACTATCAGCAAGTCGCTGCGATTGGGTTGACCACAAACGAGCTTTTAGCCGAATAACAACGTTCACAATTTAGCTGCCTGAATTGTAAATTTCTCGACTGTGAGACTATCTATCCATGCATCCATCCATCCATTTTCCAGACTCATTCCTCATTAGGGTCGCGGGGGTTGGTGGAGCCAATCCCAGCCGTTTTCAGGTAGTCAGCGGGGGACACCCTGAACTGTTTGCCAACCAATATCAGGGCACACATTGACAAACAAGCATTTACATTTACACCTAAGGGCAATTTGGAGTGTTCAATCTGCCTGCCGTGCATATTTTTGGAATGTTGGAGGAAACCAGAGTACCCGGAGAAAATCCACGCAGGTCAAAGCGGGGTTTGAACTCATCACCTCTGCACTGCGATGTCGATGCGTTAATCACTGGGCTACCAGGCTGCCATGTTCATTACACAGAACATGAAAACTCCACACAGGGAAACCGGCCGGACCGGGTCTTGAATTTACGACCGCTGCACTGTGAAGCAAGCTGCCCATTTTGAAATGAATAATCTAATCTATTGTCTTCTATTGTCATCTAATGCCATTTAATATGGTTTAATGTCATTTAATGTGAATCTAATCAAATTTAATAACATTAAATGTAATTAAATCTAATTAAATATAATTTAATCTAATGTAATACAGTAAAGTCTCGTTATATCGATATCGGATATATCGATAGTCCCGGTTATATCGATACTATTTCTATGCACGCACGGAGAAAATTACATGCAAACAGGGTCGGATATATCGATAGTCCCGGTTATATCGATATTTTTTCGGACTCCCTTGAATATCGATATAACGAGACTTTACTGTATAGATTAATCTAAATTAATGTAATGTCACTTAGTAGGATTTAGCATGATTAAACTGTTGTAACGGACAGTTAGGACGGCGGAAAAAATCATTGGCACTGTCCTACCCACTCTCGAGGACTTGCACACTGCAAGAATCTAAATGAGGGCTCGGACAATCCTCCTGGACCCTCCGCACCCTGCCCACCACCTTTTCCAGCTACTCCCTTCAGGCAGGCGCTACCGATCCATACGCACCAAATCCAGCAGTCATTTAAACAGCTTCTTGCCCCAAGCCTTAACTCTTTGAACTCTTTGAACTCTTTCAACAGTAGCCCAAATGGAACTGTATAGCAATTAGCAATTTTTTGATGATGATACTAGTGCAGCGTGTTGTACCGGAAACAAATTCCTTGTGTGTTCTACATTCTTGGCAATAAAGATGTTTCTGATTCTGATGTAATGTAATGTAATCCAATTTAAACACGTTTATTCAAATGTAATCAAATTTAATAACATTAAATCTAATTACAGTAAAGTCTCGTTATATCGATATCGGATATATCGATAGTCCCGGTTATATCGATATTTTTTCGGACTCCTTTGAATATCGATATAACGAGACTTTACTGTATATCTAATTTAATCAATGTAATCTAAATTAATCTAATGCCATCTAATGTAATTTAATCTGATTTTATCTGTTGTAATCTACTTTACTCTAATTTAATCAAATATAGTCACATTTATTCAAATTAATCAAATTTAATAACATGAAATCTAATTTGATTTAATGTAATCTAAATTAATCTAATGTTATTTAATATCATTTAATCTAATGGAATAAAATTTAGTCGCATTTATTCAAATCTAATCAAATTTAATAACATCTCATCTCATTTTCCGTACTGTTTATTCCTCATTAGGGTCGCGGGGGCTGCTGGAGCCTATCTCAGCTGTCTTCGGGCACGAGGCGGAGGACACCCTGAATTGGTTGCCAGCCAATCGCAGGGCACACAAAGACATACACAGTCACTCTCACACTCACACCTGGGGACAATTTGGAGTGGTCAATCTGCCTGCCACGCATGTTTTTGGAGTGTGGGAGGAAACCGGAGGACCCGGAGAAAACCCATGCGAGGCCGAGGAGAACATGTAAACTCCACACAGGGAGGCCGGACCGGGACGCAAACCGGCGACCTCTGCACTGTGAAGCCGGTGTGCTAACCACTCGACGACCGGGCCGCCCTAATTTAATAACATGAAAAATTTAATCTAATGTAATTTAAATTAATCTCAACTAAATCTAATGTCATTTAGTCTGATTTAATCTGATGTAATCTTATTTGATCTAATGTAATCAAATTTCGTCACATTGATTCAAATGTAATCAGCATTAATAAAATTCAATCTAATATAATCGAATGTAATCTAATCGTATTTAATTAAATTTAGTCACATTTATTCAAATGAAATCAGATTTAATAAAATTAATCTAATTTAATCTAATGTAATCTATTTTAATCTAAATGAATGTCATTATTTTTTGAGTAGTCGTCTTCGAAAAGGGTTTTTTTCCGTGTGTGGGGTTAAGGACACCCAAACCGGACAAGGGCTTTAATGACAGCTAAAACTGACGGCCTCTCATCCTAGGTGAATGATCCCCGCCCCCGAATCGCCCCTCACAACAGGGTACGATGCTGAAAAGTCAAGCTCATCCCTCCTCCCTCATTTGGATCCACCTGTCACCAGGAAAACCGCCACCAGCGCCTGAGGCGTGTAATCACACTTTTATTGTCTACAGTCACACGCCATCATACATTGTTTGGGAGGACCAGAGGGGTCGGGGGGGGGGGGGGGGGGGGGGTCACCTGTGAGTGTAACAGACGCTTGATGAATGTGGCTCTAATGGAACGTTAATTGTGTGTCGTCAAAATTCCTCACCCGCCGTTTGCCCATTTTTATACGCTGGTAAGAAAGTCGCTAGTCTCTGGGTAGGATGCCCCCCCACTCCCGGCTCTCCAGCCCCTCCCGCGCTTTGGCCTGACACTATTAGCTCGGCTGACATATTACGGTTGTGTTTCCTTTGTAATTTGTTTTGTGTGTCAGCATGATGGATGTCTTGTTTGCTGCCATTTCCTCACACGCTCAAGCCCCAAAATGGGCGCCCGGGGGACATCGGCAGCTCCCAGCTTCCTAACGGAAGACGCCAAGCATTTGTTTCCACCAACCAGATTGTTAAGTACCGTGATAGAAAGTGAGTCTTGCCTATGCGCTGCTAGCAGTGTTAGCTCACGCTAACACAAGAGCAACGCTTTGGTGTTCCGTCCAACATCTGTGCTGCAGGATAACGTTGACATGTCAAATGATCCAACCAAAGATGCTGAAAATCCATACCCTGCACACCACCTTTTCCAGCAACAAAGACACAAACTTTATTGCATCATAGACAAACGTGGCATTTACTTTTAAAGAGACAAACATGTCCTGAGTAACTTAGCAGAAAAACAGAATAAACACGGAAAATCCTACTGGAGCCTTCACACCCTGCCCACCACCTTTTTCAACTCCCCCTCAGGCTGGCGCTACCGATCCAGGCGCACCACAATGCAGCAGACATTTAAACGGCTTCTTCGCCCAAGCCATTAAATCTTGAAACAGTCACCCAAATAGAACTACATAGTGCCTCCATTTTTCTTATGATGATACTAGTGCAGCGTGTCCTACCGGAGACAAATTCCTTGTGTGTTCCACATATTTGGCCAATTAAGATTATTCTGATTTGCCAGTTTAACGAAAATCAAACACCATGATCATGTAAACGTCATTACTAACCATCAAATGAGTGACAAGGACTTTGTAGCAACTAACCGCGGCTAGCTAACCGTCGCGGCGACCTTGCTTATGAGCACGTCATACGGCGCTAAACCGACGACCAATTTTTTGCAGCTCACTTTTTAAGAGCTTTACCATCGAGGAAGAAACAGTCAGCTCGAAGAAAAAACAAATAAAGCAGTCACTTTTTCCATTTGAAAACGACAAAATGAAAGCGCTAACGTGTTGTCGATATCGAGCGCGGAACCGCCGCCAACGATTTCTCGTCGCCGTTGCCCGCCAACTATTTGAAAAGGAGGGCCGCAATCCTTAGGATTACTTTGACACAAAAGCTTCATTTTCCTTTGTGGCTGTTTGTTTCTTTTTTCCGCCGCCTTTGAATTGTTAGCTCAGCGCGCCGCGCTCCCATATGCAAATTTGCCGGCGGAAACGCGGTCTGGCTGATGGAGAGGCTCTTATCCTATTTGGTGTCTGCACCGATTGGAGGCGGGAGCTGTTGAAAGCGCTCAGAGATTGAAAGGAGTGTTTTCTGTGGCATCTGAAGAACGTTTTGCGTGCCGTCGTATGTCTTCAATCAGCGGTCGGCGTCGTTTATGTTCTCAAAAGCAGAAAGATCCGGCCGCGCCATTCAAGTACAGTGATACCTCATCTTACGAACTTAATTGGTTCCCAGAAAGTGTGTGTAAGGCGTCTTTCAAACATGTATTTTCCATAAGAAACCATTAAAATTAGAATAATTCGTTCCCAGGTCCCAATAAAACATATTTTTCTATGAAATAAGCCTTAAAACTAAACAAAATACCTTGTTTTACATATAATAAATTTACGTCTGTGTAAGCTCTCAGTCGTACAGGAGTGGTCCATCGATGAGAAGGTTTCTTCAGCCGTCATCTGTACAAAAGTGAAGGTTTCGGACGTTTCGCCTCCTATCCAAGAGACTTCGTCAGCGAACTAAAGTCTGACTGGTCGTATCGGCCCCATTTATATATCCCTAATGTCCAGACCTAGTGGTGCCGGACACAGCTATGATAGGTCCCTACTCGCAGGTTGGGGGGGGCGCGGGACCCCCCCCTGTGGCCCCACTGATTGTTCCTACATTCCTGACTAACGATTGGCCTATTACCCCCACTCCCCCCGGTATCACCTCATCAGCATAACGACCCTCATCAGCATTGCGAAAGTTGCCTAACCTGTTTTGCCTGAGCAGGCTATTGTATGAACGATCCAAATTGAACCTCACACCACCAGACCGGTTTAATGAAGGATTTTGTTGTTTTATAAGAATCGCCTCTTTTACCCCCCTTTCAAACCATCTATGTTCTTTCGCTAAGATTTTAACCTCATTGTCGTCAAATGAGTGGTTAGTAGCTTTTAGGTGCAAATGTACTGCCGATTGAGGCCCACTAGTATTATCCCTGCGATGTTGATAAAGTCTTTTTTTGAGAATTTGTTGAGTCTCCCCAATGTACTGCTCTTTACAATTTTCATTCTTACAATGTATGGAATAAACTACATTACTTTGTTTTTCATTTGGTAGCCTATCTTTTGGATGCACTAATTTTTGCCTTAACGTGTTTATCGGTTTGAAATAAGTAGGAATTTTATGTTGCCAAAGGACTCTTTGTAATTTTTCAGAAACTCCTGCAATGTACGGTACTGCTACTCCTCTCCTTTTAGAATCTTGAGAATTATTGGTTTCGTTCGCTATTCTTTCTTTCTGACATTTGTTGAATGACCACTGAGGGTACCCACAGTTAGTGAGTGCTCTCCTGATATGTTTTGACTCCTTTTCTCTACCTTCAGTGCTAGTTGGTATTAGTTTAGCCCTATGCTGGAGGGTTCTGATAACTCCTAGTTTATGTTGTAAAGGGTGGTTAGAGTCAAAAAGTAAGTATTGGTCAGTGTGCGTAGCCTTCCTAAAGACTTCTGTTTTTAGCGCTCTGTCCTCTTTTATAATTACTTTACAATCCAAGAAGGCTAGTTGGTTCTCTTGAATGTCCTCACGAGTAAATTTAATGTTGAAGTCTACAGAGTTGAGATGATCTGTGAAGGATTGAATTTCTTGTTTCTTAATTATGACAAAAGTATCGTCCACATATCTAAACCAGTGTCTAGGTTTTGTCCCTGGGAAGGATGTGAGGGCCTGTTTCTCCATCTCTTCCATGTAAAGATTAGCCACTATGGGTGAAACTGGTGAGCCCATAGCACAACCATGGATTTGTTTATAAAATTTTTCCCGAAATTGAAAATACGTAGTATTAAGGCAGATTTCTAATAATTGGCAGATGTGATCCGGTTTCAGTTTGGTTCTTTCATGCAGAGAAACATCCGCCAGCAGCCTCGTCCTCACCACTGAGACTGCTGCTGGGGTTGGGACAGATGTAAAGAGAGAAGTCACATCGTATGATGCCAAAGTTTCCTCAGGTTCCAATATGAGGTCTTTGATCCTCTCTACAAACCCTGTGGTGTTCTCTACGTGGTATTCTGTGTTACCAACCAACGGAGCTAAAATAGTTTTTAAATATTTGGCTACATTGTATGTAGAGGAGTCAATGCTACAAACAATGGGTCGGAGGGGGAACCCTTCTTTATGTATTTTTGGCAGGCCATAGATACATGGCGTGGCCTCTCCCGGGTATAATCTAAAATACATCTGTTTATCTATATGTTTTCCTTTCTCTAGCTTTTGGAGACAGTCAATCATTTCTTTCTTGTATCTATTGGAAGGGTCCCTTTTTAGTTGCTCATACGTGTTAGAATCACTGATTAACCTATTTATTTTGTCTTCATAATCCAATGTGTTGAGCAGCACTGTGCATCTGCCCTTGTCTGCTGGCAAAATAGTAATATTTTTGTCTTTTTGTAGAGTAGTTAACGCCTTTCTCTCTTCTAATGTTATGTTGGACGGAGGAAGTTTGGCACTACTGAGAAGAGCTGATATTTTAATGCGTAGATCATCTGCCTCTGCATACGAAAGTTTGTTATTTTTAATAGCCGATTCAGTAGCTGTGATATAATCTATTGTAGGTATAGTTTTAGGAGTCACTGAGAAATTTAAACCTTTGGTAAGTACTGCCTTTTCTGTCTCTGAGAGATCTCTGTCTGACAAATTTTTGATCCAATTCTCCCTTGCAAACTGTTCATACCTAATTTTACGCGTGTTTACCAGTAGCTGAGATTGTTTCAGTAAAAGTAATTTTTGAAATTTACCCTTTTGTCTCTCTTTGGTTTTGCTGTGGTGCCTCATATAACCGGATTTAGTAAATTCACACACTTCCTGATAGATTTTGTGGGTAAGATTAGTTTGTAATCGCTGATAATAAGTTTCTATTTCTGACTGTTTGTTTTTTATCTCTATGTTAAGTCTCCTAATTCGCAAATTTAGAATTTTCCTAGTATAATTTTGTTGCATTTTGTCGGCTAAGTATCCGGGTTCCAGGGGTGCTTGCTTCAAGCATTTAGGAATTAACCGGCTCTGTCTACATCTAAGATTGAATCTGAGGTGGTTCTTTAAATCAGCTAATTTAAAGGTGGCCTTTTCTAAGTTACGTACCAGCAGAAGGATGTCTCTCCCAAAGTTGGCAGCAATACGTCTGTGTAAGCTCTCAGTCGTACAGGAGTGGTCCATCGATGAGAAGGTTTCTTCAGCCGTCATCTGTACAAAAGTGAAGGTTTCGGACGTTTCGCCTCCTATCCAAGAGACTTCGTCAGCGAACTAAAGTCTGACTGGTCGTATCGGCCCCATTTATATATCCCTAATGTCCAGACCTAGTGGTGCCGGACACAGCTATGATAGGTCCCTACTCGCAGGTTGGGGGGGGCGCGGGACCCCCCCCTGTGGCCCCACTGATTGTTCCTACATTCCTGACTAACGATTGGCCTATTACCCCCACTCCCCCCGGTATCACCTCATCAGCATAACGACCCTCATCAGCATTGCGAAAGTTGCCTAACCTGTTTTGCCTGAGCAGGCTATTGTATGAACGATCCAAATTGAACCTCACACCACCAGACCGGTTTAATGAAGGATTTTGTTGTTTTATAAGAATCGCCTCTTTTACCCCCCTTTCAAACCATCTATGTTCTTTCGCTAAGAGTTTAACCTCATTGTCGTCAAATGAGTGGTTAGTAGCTTTTAGGTGCAAATGTACTGCCGATTGAGGCCCACTAGTATTATCCCTGCGATGTTGATAAAGTCTTTTTTTGAGAATTTGTTGAGTCTCCCCAATGTACTGCTCTTTACAATTTTCATTCTTACAATGTATGGAATAAACTACATTACTTTGTTTTTCATTTGGTAGCCTATCTTTTGGATGCACTAATTTTTGCCTTAACGTGTTTATCGGTTTGAAATAAGTAGGAATTTTATGTTGCCAAAGGACTCTTTGTAATTTTTCAGAAACTCCTGCAATGTACGGTACTGCTACTCCTCTCCTTTTAGAATCTTGAGAATTATTGGTTTCGTTCGCTATTCTTTCTTTCTGACATTTGTTGAATGACCACTGAGGGTACCCACAGTTAGTGAGTGCTCTCCTGATATGTTTTGACTCCTTTTCTCTACCTTCAGTGCTAGTTGGTATTAGTTTAGCCCTATGCTGGAGGGTTCTGATAACTCCTAGTTTATGTTGTAAAGGGTGGTTAGAGTCAAAAAGTAAGTATTGGTCAGTGTGCGTAGCCTTCCTAAAGACTTCTGTTTTTAGCGCTCTGTCCTCTTTTATAATTACTTTACAATCCAAGAAGGCTAGTTGGTTCTCTTGAATGTCCTCACGAGTAAATTTAATGTTGAAGTCTACAGAGTTGAGATGATCTGTGAAGGATTGAATTTCTTGTTTCTTAATTATGACAAAAGTATCGTCCACATATCTAAACCAGTGTCTAGGTTTTGTCCCTGGGAAGGATGTGAGGGCCTGTTTCTCCATCTCTTCCATGTAAAGATTAGCCACTATGGGTGAAACTGGTGAGCCCATAGCACAACCATGGATTTGTTTATAAAATTTTTCCCGAAATTGAAAATACGTAGTATTAAGGCAGATTTCTAATAATTGGCAGATGTGATCCGGTTTCAGTTTGGTTCTTTCATGCAGAGAAACATCCGCCAGCAGCCTCGTCCTCACCACTGAGACTGCTGCTGGGGTTGGGACAGATGTAAAGAGAGAAGTCACATCGTATGATGCCAAAGTTTCCTCAGGTTCCAATATGAGGTCTTTGATCCTCTCTACAAACCCTGTGGTGTTCTCTACGTGGTATTCTGTGTTACCAACCAACGGAGCTAAAATAGTTTTTAAATATTTGGCTACATTGTATGTAGAGGAGTCAATGCTACAAACAATGGGTCGGAGGGGGAACCCTTCTTTATGTATTTTTGGCAGGCCATAGATACATGGCGTGGCCTCTCCCGGGTATAATCTAAAATACATCTGTTTATCTATATGTTTTCCTTTCTCTAGCTTTTGGAGACAGTCAATCATTTCTTTCTTGTGTCTATTGGAAGGGTCCCTTTTTAGTTGCTCATACGTGTTAGAATCACTGATTAACCTATTTATTTTGTCTTCATAATCCAATGTGTTGAGCAGCACTGTGCATCTGCCCTTGTCTGCTGGCAAAATAGTAATATTTTTGTCTTTTTGTAGAGTAGTTAACGCCTTTCTCTCTTCTAATGTTATGTTGGACGGAGGAAGTTTGGCACTACTGAGAAGAGCTGATATTTTAATGCGTAGATCATCTGCCTCTGCATACGAAAGTTTGTTATTTTTAATAGCCGATTCAGTAGCTGTGATATAATCTATTGTAGGTATAGTTTTAGGAGTCACTGAGAAATTTAAACCTTTGGTAAGTACTGCCTTTTCTGTCTCTGAGAGATCTCTGTCTGACAAATTTTTGATCCAATTCTCCCTTGCAAACTGTTCATACCTAATTTTACGCGTGTTTACCAGTAGCTGAGATTGTTTCAGTAAAAGTAATTTTTGAAATTTACCCTTTTGTCTCTCTTTGGTTTTGCTGTGGTGCCTCATATAACCGGATTTAGTAAATTCACACACTTCCTGATAGATTTTGTGGGTAAGATTAGTTTGTAATCGCTGATAATAAGTTTCTATTTCTGACTGTTTGTTTTTTATCTCTATGTTAAGTCTCCTAATTCGCAAATTTAGAATTTTCCTAGTATAATTTTGTTGCATTTTGTCGGCTAAGTATCCGGGTTCCAGGGGTGCTTGCTTCAAGCATTTAGGAATTAACCGGCTCTGTCTACATCTAAGATTGAATCTGAGGTGGTTCTTTAAATCAGCTAATTTAAAGGTGGCCTTTTCTAAGTTACGTACCAGCAGAAGGATGTCTCTCCCAAAGTTGGCAGCAATACGTCTGTGTAAGCTCTCAGTCGTACAGGAGTGGTCCATCGATGAGAAGGTTTCTTCAGCCGTCATCTGTACAAAAGTGAAGGTTTCGGACGTTTCGCCTCCTATCCAAGAGACTTCGTCAGCGAACTAAAGTCTGACTGGTCGTATCGGCCCCATTTATATATCCCTAATGTCCAGACCTAGTGGTGCCGGACACAGCTATGATAGGTCCCTACTCGCAGGTTGGGGGGGGCGCGGGACCCCCCCCTGTGGCCCCACTGATTGTTCCTACATTCCTGACTAACGATTGGCCTATTACCCCCACTCCCCCCGGTATCACCTCATCAGCATAACGACCCTCATCAGCATTGCGAAAGTTGCCTAACCTGTTTTGCCTGAGCAGGCTATTGTATGAACGATCCAAATTGAACCTCACACCACCAGACCGGTTTAATGAAGGATTTTGTTGTTTTATAAGAATCGCCTCTTTTACCCCCCTTTCAAACCATCTATGTTCTTTCGCTAAGAGTTTAACCTCATTGTCGTCAAATGAGTGGTTAGTAGCTTTTAGGTGCAAATGTACTGCCGATTGAGGCCCACTAGTATTATCCCTGCGATGTTGATAAAGTCTTTTTTTGAGAATTTGTTGAGTCTCCCCAATGTACTGCTCTTTACAATTTTCATTCTTACAATGTATGGAATAAACTACATTACTTTGTTTTTCATTTGGTAGCCTATCTTTTGGATGCACTAATTTTTGCCTTAACGTGTTTATCGGTTTGAAATAAGTAGGAATTTTATGTTGCCAAAGGACTCTTTGTAATTTTTCAGAAACTCCTGCAATGTACGGTACTGCTACTCCTCTCCTTTTAGAATCTTGAGAATTATTGGTTTCGTTCGCTATTCTTTCTTTCTGACATTTGTTGAATGACCACTGAGGGTACCCACAGTTAGTGAGTGCTCTCCTGATATGTTTTGACTCCTTTTCTCTACCTTCAGTGCTAGTTGGTATTAGTTTAGCCCTATGCTGGAGGGTTCTGATAACTCCTAGTTTATGTTGTAAAGGGTGGTTAGAGTCAAAAAGTAAGTATTGGTCAGTGTGCGTAGCCTTCCTAAAGACTTCTGTTTTTAGCGCTCTGTCCTCTTTTATAATTACTTTACAATCCAAGAAGGCTAGTTGGTTCTCTTGAATGTCCTCACGAGTAAATTTAATGTTGAAGTCTACAGAGTTGAGATGATCTGTGAAGGATTGAATTTCTTGTTTCTTAATTATGACAAAAGTATCGTCCACATATCTAAACCAGTGTCTAGGTTTTGTCCCTGGGAAGGATGTGAGGGCCTGTTTCTCCATCTCTTCCATGTAAAGATTAGCCACTATGGGTGAAACTGGTGAGCCCATAGCACAACCATGGATTTGTTTATAAAATTTTTCCCGAAATTGAAAATACGTAGTATTAAGGCAGATTTCTAATAATTGGCAGATGTGATCCGGTTTCAGTTTGGTTCTTTCATGCAGAGAAACATCCGCCAGCAGCCTCGTCCTCACCACTGAGACTGCTGCTGGGGTTGGGACAGATGTAAAGAGAGAAGTCACATCGTATGATGCCAAAGTTTCCTCAGGTTCCAATATGAGGTCTTTGATCCTCTCTACAAACCCTGTGGTGTTCTCTACGTGGTATTCTGTGTTACCAACCAACGGAGCTAAAATAGTTTTTAAATATTTGGCTACATTGTATGTAGAGGAGTCAATGCTACAAACAATGGGTCGGAGGGGGAACCCTTCTTTATGTATTTTTGGCAGGCCATAGATACATGGCGTGGCCTCTCCCGGGTATAATCTAAAATACATCTGTTTATCTATATGTTTTCCTTTCTCTAGCTTTTGGAGACAGTCAATCATTTCTTTCTTGTATCTATTGGAAGGGTCCCTTTTTAGTTGCTCATACGTGTTAGAATCACTGATTAACCTATTTATTTTGTCTTCATAATCCAATGTGTTGAGCAGCACTGTGCATCTGCCCTTGTCTGCTGGCAAAATAGTAATATTTTTGTCTTTTTGTAGAGTAGTTAACGCCTTTCTCTCTTCTAATGTTATGTTGGACGGAGGAAGTTTGGCACTACTGAGAAGAGCTGATATTTTAATGCGTAGATCATCTGCCTCTGCATACGAAAGTTTGTTATTTTTAATAGCCGATTCAGTAGCTGTGATATAATCTATTGTAGGTATAGTTTTAGGAGTCACTGAGAAATTTAAACCTTTGGTAAGTACTGCCTTTTCTGTCTCTGAGAGATCTCTGTCTGACAAATTTTTGATCCAATTCTCCCTTGCAAACTGTTCATACCTAATTTTACGCGTGTTTACCAGTAGCTGAGATTGTTTCAGTAAAAGTAATTTTTGAAATTTACCCTTTTGTCTCTCTTTGGTTTTGCTGTGGTGCCTCATATAACCGGATTTAGTAAATTCACACACTTCCTGATAGATTTTGTGGGTAAGATTAGTTTGTAATCGCTGATAATAAGTTTCTATTTCTGACTGTTTGTTTTTTATCTCTATGTTAAGTCTCCTAATTCGCAAATTTAGAATTTTCCTAGTATAATTTTGTTGCATTTTGTCGGCTAAGTATCCGGGTTCCAGGGGTGCTTGCTTCAAGCATTTAGGAATTAACCGGCTCTGTCTACATCTAAGATTGAATCTGAGGTGGTTCTTTAAATCAGCTAATTTAAAGGTGGCCTTTTCTAAGTTACGTACCAGCAGAAGGATGTCTCTCCCAAAGTTGGCAGCAATACGTCTGTGTAAGCTCTCAGTCGTACAGGAGTGGTCCATCGATGAGAAGGTTTCTTCAGCCGTCATCTGTACAAAAGTGAAGGTTTCGGACGTTTCGCCTCCTATCCAAGAGACTTCGTCAGCGAACTAAAGTCTGACTGGTCGTATCGGCCCCATTTATATATCCCTAATGTCCAGACCTAGTGGTGCCGGACACAGCTATGATAGGTCCCTACTCGCAGGTTGGGGGGGGCGCGGGACCCCCCCCTGTGGCCCCACTGATTGTTCCTACATTCCTGACTAACGATTGGCCTATTACCCCCACTCCCCCCGGTATCACCTCATCAGCATAACGACCCTCATCAGCATTGCGAAAGTTGCCTAACCTGTTTTGCCTGAGCAGGCTATTGTATGAACGATCCAAATTGAACCTCACACCACCAGACCGGTTTAATGAAGGATTTTGTTGTTTTATAAGAATCGCCTCTTTTACCCCCCTTTCAAACCATCTATGTTCTTTCGCTAAGATTTTAACCTCATTGTCGTCAAATGAGTGGTTAGTAGCTTTTAGGTGCAAATGTACTGCCGATTGAGGCCCACTAGTATTATCCCTGCGATGTTGATAAAGTCTTTTTTTGAGAATTTGTTGAGTCTCCCCAATGTACTGCTCTTTACAATTTTCATTCTTACAATGTATGGAATAAACTACATTACTTTGTTTTTCATTTGGTAGCCTATCTTTTGGATGCACTAATTTTTGCCTTAACGTGTTTATCGGTTTGAAATAAGTAGGAATTTTATGTTGCCAAAGGACTCTTTGTAATTTTTCAGAAACTCCTGCAATGTACGGTACTGCTACTCCTCTCCTTTTAGAATCTTGAGAATTATTGGTTTCGTTCGCTATTCTTTCTTTCTGACATTTGTTGAATGACCACTGAGGGTACCCACAGTTAGTGAGTGCTCTCCTGATATGTTTTGACTCCTTTTCTCTACCTTCAGTGCCAGTTGGTATTAGTTTAGCCCTATGCTGGAGGGTTCTGATAACTCCTAGTTTATGTTGTAAAGGGTGGTTAGAGTCAAAAAGTAAGTATTGGTCAGTGTGCGTAGCCTTCCTAAAGACTTCTGTTTTTAGCGCTCTGTCCTCTTTTATAATTACTTTACAATCCAAGAAGGCTAGTTGGTTCTCTTGAATGTCCTCACGAGTAAATTTAATGTTGAAGTCTACAGAGTTGAGATGATCTGTGAAGGATTGAATTTCTTGTTTCTTAATTATGACAAAAGTATCGTCCACATATCTAAACCAGTGTCTAGGTTTTGTCCCTGGGAAGGATGTGAGGGCCTGTTTCTCCATCTCTTCCATGTAAAGATTAGCCACTATGGGTGAAACTGGTGAGCCCATAGCACAACCATGGATTTGTTTATAAAATTTTTCCCGAAATTGAAAATACGTAGTATTAAGGCAGATTTCTAATAATTGGCAGATGTGATCCGGTTTCAGTTTGGTTCTTTCATGCAGAGAAACATCCGCCAGCAGCCTCGTCCTCACCACTGAGACTGCTGCTGGGGTTGGGACAGATGTAAAGAGAGAAGTCACATCGTATGATGCCAAAGTTTCCTCAGGTTCCAATATGAGGTCTTTGATCCTCTCTACAAACCCTGTGGTGTTCTCTACGTGGTATTCTGTGTTACCAACCAACGGAGCTAAAATAGTTTTTAAATATTTGGCTACATTGTATGTAGAGGAGTCAATGCTACAAACAATGGGTCGGAGGGGGAACCCTTCTTTATGTATTTTTGGCAGGCCATAGATACATGGCGTGGCCTCTCCCGGGTATAATCTAAAATACATCTGTTTATCTATATGTTTTCCTTTCTCTAGCTTTTGGAGACAGTCAATCATTTCTTTCTTGTATCTATTGGAAGGGTCCCTTTTTAGTTGCTCATACGTGTTAGAATCACTGATTAACCTATTTATTTTGTCTTCATAATCCAATGTGTTGAGCAGCACTGTGCATCTGCCCTTGTCTGCTGGCAAAATAGTAATATTTTTGTCTTTTTGTAGAGTAGTTAACGCCTTTCTCTCTTCTAATGTTATGTTGGACGGAGGAAGTTTGGCACTACTGAGAAGAGCTGATATTTTAATGCGTAGATCATCTGCCTCTGCATACGAAAGTTTGTTATTTTTAATAGCCGATTCAGTAGCTGTGATATAATCTATTGTAGGTATAGTTTTAGGAGTCACTGAGAAATTTAAACCTTTGGTAAGTACTGCCTTTTCTGTCTCTGAGAGATCTCTGTCTGACAAATTTTTGATCCAATTCTCCCTTGCAAACTGTTCATACCTAATTTTACGCGTGTTTACCAGTAGCTGAGATTGTTTCAGTAAAAGTAATTTTTGAAATTTACCCTTTTGTCTCTCTTTGGTTTTGCTGTGGTGCCTCATATAACCGGATTTAGTAAATTCACACACTTCCTGATAGATTTTGTGGGTAAGATTAGTTTGTAATCGCTGATAATAAGTTTCTATTTCTGACTGTTTGTTTTTTATCTCTATGTTAAGTCTCCTAATTCGCAAATTTAGAATTTTCCTAGTATAATTTTGTTGCATTTTGTCGGCTAAGTATCCGGGTTCCAGGGGTGCTTGCTTCAAGCATTTAGGAATTAACCGGCTCTGTCTACATCTAAGATTGAATCTGAGGTGGTTCTTTAAATCAGCTAATTTAAAGGTGGCCTTTTCTAAGTTACGTACCAGCAGAAGGATGTCTCTCCCAAAGTTGGCAGCAATACGTCTGTGTAAGCTCTCAGTCGTACAGGAGTGGTCCATCGATGAGAAGGTTTCTTCAGCCGTCATCTGTACAAAAGTGAAGGTTTCGGACGTTTCGCCTCCTATCCAAGAGACTTCGTCAGCGAACTAAAGTCTGACTGGTCGTATCGGCCCCATTTATATATCCCTAATGTCCAGACCTAGTGGTGCCGGACACAGCTATGATAGGTCCCTACTCGCAGGTTGGGGGGGGCGCGGGACCCCCCCCTGTGGCCCCACTGATTGTTCCTACATTCCTGACTAACGATTGGCCTATTACCCCCACTCCCCCCGGTATCACCTCATCAGCATAACGACCCTCATCAGCATTGCGAAAGTTGCCTAACCTGTTTTGCCTGAGCAGGCTATTGTATGAACGATCCAAATTGAACCTCACACCACCAGACCGGTTTAATGAAGGATTTTGTTGTTTTATAAGAATCGCCTCTTTTACCCCCCTTTCAAACCATCTATGTTCTTTCGCTAAGAGTTTAACCTCATTGTCGTCAAATGAGTGGTTAGTAGCTTTTAGGTGCAAATGTACTGCCGATTGAGGCCCACTAGTATTATCCCTGCGATGTTGATAAAGTCTTTTTTTGAGAATTTGTTGAGTCTCCCCAATGTACTGCTCTTTACAATTTTCATTCTTACAATGTATGGAATAAACTACATTACTTTGTTTTTCATTTGGTAGCCTATCTTTTGGATGCACTAATTTTTGCCTTAACGTGTTTATCGGTTTGAAATAAGTAGGAATTTTATGTTGCCAAAGGACTCTTTGTAATTTTTCAGAAACTCCTGCAATGTACGGTACTGCTACTCCTCTCCTTTTAGAATCTTGAGAATTATTGGTTTCGTTCGCTATTCTTTCTTTCTGACATTTGTTGAATGACCACTGAGGGTACCCACAGTTAGTGAGTGCTCTCCTGATATGTTTTGACTCCTTTTCTCTACCTTCAGTGCTAGTTGGTATTAGTTTAGCCCTATGCTGGAGGGTTCTGATAACTCCTAGTTTATGTTGTAAAGGGTGGTTAGAGTCAAAAAGTAAGTATTGGTCAGTGTGCGTAGCCTTCCTAAAGACTTCTGTTTTTAGCGCTCTGTCCTCTTTTATAATTACTTTACAATCCAAGAAGGCTAGTTGGTTCTCTTGAATGTCCTCACGAGTAAATTTAATGTTGAAGTCTACAGAGTTGAGATGATCTGTGAAGGATTGAATTTCTTGTTTCTTAATTATGACAAAAGTATCGTCCACATATCTAAACCAGTGTCTAGGTTTTGTCCCTGGGAAGGATGTGAGGGCCTGTTTCTCCATCTCTTCCATGTAAAGATTAGCCACTATGGGTGAAACTGGTGAGCCCATAGCACAACCATGGATTTGTTTATAAAATTTTTCCCGAAATTGAAAATACGTAGTATTAAGGCAGATTTCTAATAATTGGCAGATGTGATCCGGTTTCAGTTTGGTTCTTTCATGCAGAGAAACATCCGCCAGCAGCCTCGTCCTCACCACTGAGACTGCTGCTGGGGTTGGGACAGATGTAAAGAGAGAAGTCACATCGTATGATGCCAAAGTTTCCTCAGGTTCCAATATGAGGTCTTTGATCCTCTCTACAAACCCTGTGGTGTTCTCTACGTGGTATTCTGTGTTACCAACCAACGGAGCTAAAATAGTTTTTAAATATTTGGCTACATTGTATGTAGAGGAGTCAATGCTACAAACAATGGGTCGGAGGGGGAACCCTTCTTTATGTATTTTTGGCAGGCCATAGATACATGGCGTGGCCTCTCCCGGGTATAATCTAAAATACATCTGTTTATCTATATGTTTTCCTTTCTCTAGCTTTTGGAGACAGTCAATCATTTCTTTCTTGTATCTATTGGAAGGGTCCCTTTTTAGTTGCTCATACGTGTTAGAATCACTGATTAACCTATTTATTTTGTCTTCATAATCCAATGTGTTGAGCAGCACTGTGCATCTGCCCTTGTCTGCTGGCAAAATAGTAATATTTTTGTCTTTTTGTAGAGTAGTTAACGCCTTTCTCTCTTCTAATGTTATGTTGGACGGAGGAAGTTTGGCACTACTGAGAAGAGCTGATATTTTAATGCGTAGATCATCTGCCTCTGCATACGAAAGTTTGTTATTTTTAATAGCCGATTCAGTAGCTGTGATATAATCTATTGTAGGTATAGTTTTAGGAGTCACTGAGAAATTTAAACCTTTGGTAAGTACTGCCTTTTCTGTCTCTGAGAGATCTCTGTCTGACAAATTTTTGATCCAATTCTCCCTTGCAAACTGTTCATACCTAATTTTACGCGTGTTTACCAGTAGCTGAGATTGTTTCAGTAAAAGTAATTTTTGAAATTTACCCTTTTGTCTCTCTTTGGTTTTGCTGTGGTGCCTCATATAACCGGATTTAGTAAATTCACACACTTCCTGATAGATTTTGTGGGTAAGATTAGTTTGTAATCGCTGATAATAAGTTTCTATTTCTGACTGTTTGTTTTTTATCTCTATGTTAAGTCTCCTAATTCGCAAATTTAGAATTTTCCTAGTATAATTTTGTTGCATTTTGTCGGCTAAGTATCCGGGTTCCAGGGGTGCTTGCTTCAAGCATTTAGGAATTAACCGGCTCTGTCTACATCTAAGATTGAATCTGAGGTGGTTCTTTAAATCAGCTAATTTAAAGGTGGCCTTTTCTAAGTTACGTACCAGCAGAAGGATGTCTCTCCCAAAGTTGGCAGCAATACGTCTGTGTAAGCTCTCAGTCGTACAGGAGTGGTCCATCGATGAGAAGGTTTCTTCAGCCGTCATCTGTACAAAAGTGAAGGTTTCGGACGTTTCGCCTCCTATCCAAGAGACTTCGTCAGCGAACTAAAGTCTGACTGGTCGTATCGGCCCCATTTATATATCCCTAATGTCCAGACCTAGTGGTGCCGGACACAGCTATGATAGGTCCCTACTCGCAGGTTGGGGGGGGCGCGGGACCCCCCCCTGTGGCCCCACTGATTGTTCCTACATTCCTGACTAACGATTGGCCTATTACCCCCACTCCCCCCGGTATCACCTCATCAGCATAACGACCCTCATCAGCATTGCGAAAGTTGCCTAACCTGTTTTGCCTGAGCAGGCTATTGTATGAACGATCCAAATTGAACCTCACACCACCAGACCGGTTTAATGAAGGATTTTTGTTGTTTTATAAGAATCGCCTCTTTTACCCCCCTTTCAAACCATCTATGTTCTTTCGCTAAGATTTTAACCTCATTGTCGTCAAATGAGTGGTTAGTAGCTTTTAGGTGCAAATGTACTGCCGATTGAGGCCCACTAGTATTATCCCTGCGATGTTGATAAAGTCTTTTTTTGAGAATTTGTTGAGTCTCCCCAATGTACTGCTCTTTACAATTTTCATTCTTACAATGTATGGAATAAACTACATTACTTTGTTTTTCATTTGGTAGCCTATCTTTTGGATGCACTAATTTTTGCCTTAACGTGTTTATCGGTTTGAAATAAGTAGGAATTTTATGTTGCCAAAGGACTCTTTGTAATTTTTCAGAAACTCCTGCAATGTACGGTACTGCTACTCCTCTCCTTTTAGAATCTTGAGAATTATTGGTTTCGTTCGCTATTCTTTCTTTCTGACATTTGTTGAATGACCACTGAGGGTACCCACAGTTAGTGAGTGCTCTCCTGATATGTTTTGACTCCTTTTCTCTACCTTCAGTGCTAGTTGGTATTAGTTTAGCCCTATGCTGGAGGGTTCTGATAACTCCTAGTTTATGTTGTAAAGGGTGGTTAGAGTCAAAAAGTAAGTATTGGTCAGTGTGCGTAGCCTTCCTAAAGACTTCTGTTTTTAGCGCTCTGTCCTCTTTTATAATTACTTTACAATCCAAGAAGGCTAGTTGGTTCTCTTGAATGTCCTCACGAGTAAATTTAATGTTGAAGTCTACAGAGTTGAGATGATCTGTGAAGGATTGAATTTCTTGTTTCTTAATTATGACAAAAGTATCGTCCACATATCTAAACCAGTGTCTAGGTTTTGTCCCTGGGAAGGATGTGAGGGCCTGTTTCTCCATCTCTTCCATGTAAAGATTAGCCACTATGGGTGAAACTGGTGAGCCCATAGCACAACCATGGATTTGTTTATAAAATTTTTCCCGAAATTGAAAATACGTAGTATTAAGGCAGATTTCTAATAATTGGCAGATGTGATCCGGTTTCAGTTTGGTTCTTTCATGCAGAGAAACATCCGCCAGCAGCCTCGTCCTCACCACTGAGACTGCTGCTGGGGTTGGGACAGATGTAAAGAGAGAAGTCACATCGTATGATGCCAAAGTTTCCTCAGGTTCCAATATGAGGTCTTTGATCCTCTCTACAAACCCTGTGGTGTTCTCTACGTGGTATTCTGTGTTACCAACCAACGGAGCTAAAATAGTTTTTAAATATTTGGCTACATTGTATGTAGAGGAGTCAATGCTACAAACAATGGGTCGGAGGGGGAACCCTTCTTTATGTATTTTTGGCAGGCCATAGATACATGGCGTGGCCTCTCCCGGGTATAATCTAAAATACATCTGTTTATCTATATGTTTTCCTTTCTCTAGCTTTTGGAGACAGTCAATCATTTCTTTCTTGTATCTATTGGAAGGGTCCCTTTTTAGTTGCTCATACGTGTTAGAATCACTGATTAACCTATTTATTTTGTCTTCATAATCCAATGTGTTGAGCAGCACTGTGCATCTGCCCTTGTCTGCTGGCAAAATAGTAATATTTTTGTCTTTTTGTAGAGTAGTTAACGCCTTTCTCTCTTCTAATGTTATGTTGGACGGAGGAAGTTTGGCACTACTGAGAAGAGCTGATATTTTAATGCGTAGATCATCTGCCTCTGCATACGAAAGTTTGTTATTTTTAATAGCCGATTCAGTAGCTGTGATATAATCTATTGTAGGTATAGTTTTAGGAGTCACTGAGAAATTTAAACCTTTGGTAAGTACTGCCTTTTCTGTCTCTGAGAGATCTCTGTCTGACAAATTTTTGATCCAATTCTCCCTTGCAAACTGTTCATACCTAATTTTACGCGTGTTTACCAGTAGCTGAGATTGTTTCAGTAAAAGTAATTTTTGAAATTTACCCTTTTGTCTCTCTTTGGTTTTGCTGTGGTGCCTCATATAACCGGATTTAGTAAATTCACACACTTCCTGATAGATTTTGTGGGTAAGATTAGTTTGTAATCGCTGATAATAAGTTTCTATTTCTGACTGTTTGTTTTTTATCTCTATGTTAAGTCTCCTAATTCGCAAATTTAGAATTTTCCTAGTATAATTTTGTTGCATTTTGTCGGCTAAGTATCCGGGTTCCAGGGGTGCTTGCTTCAAGCATTTAGGAATTAACCGGCTCTGTCTACATCTAAGATTGAATCTGAGGTGGTTCTTTAAATCAGCTAATTTAAAGGTGGCCTTTTCTAAGTTACGTACCAGCAGAAGGATGTCTCTCCCAAAGTTGGCAGCAATACGTCTGTGTAAGCTCTCAGTCGTACAGGAGTGGTCCATCGATGAGAAGGTTTCTTCAGCCGTCATCTGTACAAAAGTGAAGGTTTCGGACGTTTCGCCTCCTATCCAAGAGACTTCGTCAGCGAACTAAAGTCTGACTGGTCGTATCGGCCCCATTTATATATCCCTAATGTCCAGACCTAGTGGTGCCGGACACAGCTATGATAGGTCCCTACTCGCAGGTTGGGGGGGGCGCGGGACCCCCCCCTGTGGCCCCACTGATTGTTCCTACATTCCTGACTAACGATTGGCCTATTACCCCCACTCCCCCCGGTATCACCTCATCAGCATAACGACCCTCATCAGCATTGCGAAAGTTGCCTAACCTGTTTTGCCTGAGCAGGCTATTGTATGAACGATCCAAATTGAACCTCACACCACCAGACCGGTTTAATGAAGGATTTTTGTTGTTTTATAAGAATCGCCTCTTTTACCCCCCTTTCAAACCATCTATGTTCTTTCGCTAAGATTTTAACCTCATTGTCGTCAAATGAGTGGTTAGTAGCTTTTAGGTGCAAATGTACTGCCGATTGAGGCCCACTAGTATTATCCCTGCGATGTTGATAAAGTCTTTTTTTGAGAATTTGTTGAGTCTCCCCAATGTACTGCTCTTTACAATTTTCATTCTTACAATGTATGGAATAAACTACATTACTTTGTTTTTCATTTGGTAGCCTATCTTTTGGATGCACTAATTTTTGCCTTAACGTGTTTATCGGTTTGAAATAAGTAGGAATTTTATGTTGCCAAAGGACTCTTTGTAATTTTTCAGAAACTCCTGCAATGTACGGTACTGCTACTCCTCTCCTTTTAGAATCTTGAGAATTATTGGTTTCGTTCGCTATTCTTTCTTTCTGACATTTGTTGAATGACCACTGAGGGTACCCACAGTTAGTGAGTGCTCTCCTGATATGTTTTGACTCCTTTTCTCTACCTTCAGTGCTAGTTGGTATTAGTTTAGCCCTATGCTGGAGGGTTCTGATAACTCCTAGTTTATGTTGTAAAGGGTGGTTAGAGTCAAAAAGTAAGTATTGGTCAGTGTGCGTAGCCTTCCTAAAGACTTCTGTTTTTAGCGCTCTGTCCTCTTTTATAATTACTTTACAATCCAAGAAGGCTAGTTGGTTCTCTTGAATGTCCTCACGAGTAAATTTAATGTTGAAGTCTACAGAGTTGAGATGATCTGTGAAGGATTGAATTTCTTGTTTCTTAATTATGACAAAAGTATCGTCCACATATCTAAACCAGTGTCTAGGTTTTGTCCCTGGGAAGGATGTGAGGGCCTGTTTCTCCATCTCTTCCATGTAAAGATTAGCCACTATGGGTGAAACTGGTGAGCCCATAGCACAACCATGGATTTGTTTATAAAATTTTTCCCGAAATTGAAAATACGTAGTATTAAGGCAGATTTCTAATAATTGGCAGATGTGATCCGGTTTCAGTTTGGTTCTTTCATGCAGAGAAACATCCGCCAGCAGCCTCGTCCTCACCACTGAGACTGCTGCTGGGGTTGGGACAGATGTAAAGAGAGAAGTCACATCGTATGATGCCAAAGTTTCCTCAGGTTCCAATATGAGGTCTTTGATCCTCTCTACAAACCCTGTGGTGTTCTCTACGTGGTATTCTGTGTTACCAACCAACGGAGCTAAAATAGTTTTTAAATATTTGGCTACATTGTATGTAGAGGAGTCAATGCTACAAACAATGGGTCGGAGGGGGAACCCTTCTTTATGTATTTTTGGCAGGCCATAGATACAGAGGCAGATGATCTACGCATTTAAATATCAGCTCTTCTCAGTAGTGCCAAACTTCCTCCGTCCAACATAACATTAGAAGAGAGAAAGGCGTTAACTACTCTACAAAAAGACAAAAATATTACTATTTTGCCAGCAGACAAGGGCAGATGCACAGTGCTGCTCAACACATTGGATTATGAAGACAAAATAAATAGGTTAATCAGTGATTCTAACACGTATGAGCAACTAAAAAGGGACCCTTCCAATAGATACAAGAAAGAAATGATTGACTGTCTCCAAAAGCTAGAGAAAGGAAAACATATAGATAAACAGATGTATTTTAGATTATACCCGGGAGAGGCCACGCCATGTATCTATGGCCTGCCAAAAATACATAAAGAAGGGTTCCCCCTCCGACCCATTGTTTGTAGCATTGACTCCTCTACATACAATGTAGCCAAATATTTAAAAACTATTTTAGCTCCGTTGGTTGGTAACACAGAATACCACGTAGAGAACACCACAGGGTTTGTAGAGAGGATCAAAGACCTCATATTGGAACCTGAGGAAACTTTGGCATCATACGATGTGACTTCTCTCTTTACATCTGTCCCAACCCCAGCAGCAGTCTCAGTGGTGAGGACGAGGCTGCTGGCGGATGTTTCTCTGCATGAAAGAACCAAACTGAAACCGGATCACATCTGCCAATTATTAGAAATCTGCCTTAATACTACGTATTTTCAATTTCGGGAAAAATTTTATAAACAAATCCATGGTTGTGCTATGGGCTCACCAGTTTCACCCATAGTGGCTAATCTTTACATGGAAGAGATGGAGAAACAGGCCCTCACATCCTTCCCAGGGACAAAACCTAGACACTGGTTTAGATATGTGGACGATACTTTTGTCATAATTAAGAAACAAGAAATTCAATCCTTCACAGATCATCTCAACTCTGTAGACTTCAACATTAAATTTACTCGTGAGGACATTCAAGAGAACCAACTAGCCTTCTTGGATTGTAAAGTAATTATAAAAGAGGACAGAGCGCTAAAAACAGAAGTCTTTAGGAAGGCTACGCACACTGACCAATACTTACTTTTTGACTCTAACCACCCTTTACAACATAAACTAGGAGTTATCAGAACCCTCCAGCATAGGGCTAAACTAATACCAACTAGCACTGAAGGTAGAGAAAAGGAGTCAAAACATATCAGGAGAGCACTCACTAACTGTGGGTACCCTCAGTGGTCATTCAACAAATGTCAGAAAGAAAGAATAGCGAACGAAACCAATAATTCTCAAGATTCTAAAAGGAGAGGAGTAGCAGTACCGTACATTGCAGGAGTTTCTGAAAAATTACAAAGAGTCCTTTGGCAACATAAAATTCCTACTTATTTCAAACCGATAAACACGTTAAGGCAAAAATTAGTGCATCCAAAAGATAGGCTACCAAATGAAAAACAAAGTAATGTAGTTTATTCCATACATTGTAAGAATGAAAATTGTAAAGAGCAGTACATTGGGGAGACTCAACAAATTCTCAAAAAAAGACTTTATCAACATCGCAGGGATAATACTAGTGGGCCTCAATCGGCAGTACATTTGCACCTAAAAGCTACTAACCACTCATTTGACGACAATGAGGTTAAAATCTTAGCGAAAGAACATAGATGGTTTGAAAGGGGGGTAAAAGAGGCGATTCTTATAAAACAACAAAATCCTTCATTAAACCGGTCTGGTGGTGTGAGGTTCAATTTGGATCGTTCATACAATAGCCTGCTCAGGCAAAACAGGTTAGGCAACTTTCGCAATGCTGATGAGGGTCGTTATGCTGATGAGGTGATACCGGGGGGAGTGGGGGTAATAGGCCAATCGTTAGTCAGGAATGTAGGAACAATCAGTGGGGCCACAGGGGGGGGTCCCGCGCCCCCCCCAACCTGCGAGTAGGGACCTATCATAGCTGTGTCCGGCACCACTAGGTCTGGACATTAGGGATATATAAATGGGGCCGATACGACCAGTCAGACTTTAGTTCGCTGACGAAGTCTCTTGGATAGGAGGCGAAACGTCCGAAACCTTCACTTTTGTACAGATGACGGCTGAAGAAACCTTCTCATCGATATAATAAATTTACTTACTTACTTTATTGTAATTAAAGATATAAACTGTACTGTAAAATAAAGTCATTTTATTTACCTTTATAATGGTTGTATTACCTTGACTTTCATCGTCGTACCCAAAGTGCTATGTGGAGTAAAAATCAAACAACCAAAACAAAAAATGAAACGGACGTGACTTTTTTGTTTCTTAAGTGACATCAGAAAAACGTTGTATTGCATCTAAAATACCCAAAACACGCAGTATGATATTTTTATTCAAATGCAAAACACCAATAAAAATGACGTAAAGTGTCCAAAAGCTGCGAATTGGGCATTTTCAGAAAGTCCCGCCCCCAGTTCGTGACGTCACGCCAAGACGTCTTGCATTGCTGCAAAATCAAAACAATGGCTTCAGATTGGGAGAATATGCTTTCTTGTTACACATCCAGTTATGAATATGATTGAAATAGTTCTGAAGAGGAAAGCATACATGTTTGCAATCGATTAAAGAATTTATTCCGTGCCATTATGAGGCAACGGAGGAGAGATGTCTCAACAAAAAAGAGGCACAAAATGGCGACCTCCTGTGGCCAATTCCGTTTCCACAGGCTGATAAATTCCTTATTTGGAGCTTGTACGCCGTCTTCTGGTGGGTTTTGGATGCAACACGAGGTCCCCAGACCAAACAAGTACAGCAAAATACATTGACGTGATGGAAGCACCGCTACGATGCGTCTTTTTTTCGGTCAGGGGCGTTCCTTTAGTGACGTCACGTACGGACTCGTCACCAACTCAAAAACAAGACTTCCTGAATATTCAGCGCAAGTCTTAAAACGTAAAATATAGCTATATGCGGTGGAATCTTATTAAAATACGCTCAGTAGAATTCATTTGAAGCCATTTTACAAATTATGGACACAACTTGTCCGGAGACGTCGGTGGTCCTTTAAGTCTTCATTGAAGCCTATGTGCAAAAATGTCCACTCCAGTGCCAGGGTTTTTGTCATTGTCACTCCAACTCTAGGACCCACAAAATATTGAGCTATAGGACTACATAAGCATTCACTGCAGCGTAAGAAACATTAGTTTCTCTTGTTTCATCCGAAAAAAAAATCCTAATTTATATGGGTCTGGAGTTATCTAAGCTTGAAATGGGGGCGGCTGTCCAAAATATAATACAATACATATTGATTGATCCTGTATAGCGCTTCGACGTCAGCTGAATTGCCGATTGGCTGGCAACCAATTCAGGGTGTCCCCCGCCTCGTGCCCGAAGACAGCTGAGATCGGCTCCAGCAACCCCCGTGACCCTAATGAGGAATAAGCGGTACGGACAATGAGATGAGATGAGAGATAATAATAATAATAATAATAATAATAATCCATACATTCATTTTCCGTACCGCTTATTCCTCATTAGGGTCAACCGGCGACCTCTCACTGTGAAGCCGGTGTGCTAACCACTTGTCTACCGGGCCGCCCGCTAATAATAATAATAATAATAATAATAATAATAATAATAATAATAATAATAATAATAATAATAATCTCATCTCATTTTCCGTACCGCTCATTTTCCGTACCGCTCAATAGGGTCGCGGGGGTTGCTGGAGCCTATCTCAGCTGTCTTTGGGCACGAGGCGGGGGACACCCCCGCCTCAAATTGGTTGCCAGCCAATCGCAGGGCACACGAAGACATACAACAGTCACTCTCACACTCACACCTCGGGACAATTTGGAGTGGTCAATCTGCCTGCCAATGCATGTTTTTGGAGTGTGGGAGGAAACCGGAGGACCTGGAGAAAACCCACGCGGGTCCGGGGAGAACATGCAAACTCCATACAGGGAGGCCGGACCGGGACGCGCACCGGCGACCTCTGCACTGTGAAGCCAGTGTGCTAACCACTCGTCTACCGGGCCGCCCAATAATAATAATAATAATAATAATAATGATAATAATAATAATAATAATAATAATAATTAATGTTAGAATTAGTTAGATACCCATGCTAAAAGCATCCTATGTTATTTCATTTCTACCCGTGGCGGTCCGTGCATTTCACACCTAGGCCTTCAGTGAAATCCTACTTAGTCTGACTTGGACAAATATCCCTCGCAATACCATAATTTATGACACAACGGCTGGAGATATCATTTACAAAAGCACACGCACGCAGTACTGGGCGTGGCATCACCTTAATCGTCTACAACACAGGCTATTTTCCGGAGCAATTACACATCAATAAATCTGCATCAGCAATTAGAACTTGTCACTATACGTGATACTGCAAAGACTTAAAAATAAAAGGAAATTTAAAATCATTTGTCCACAGAGTTGTATTAAGTCCACCAAGAATATGCAATCTTTAACAAGATTTTACGCTAAATTACAAAATGACAGTTTAATATAAGAAAAACAAGACGTTCACAAAACGAACTATTTGTTGAAAATAAAAGTAAACAAATCTTTTTCATTTGTTCTTGAGAATAGGCATACATGCGACAGCGAGTTGTCCTCTCCTTCAGCCATTGTGGGTTAAAAAAGCGAGTAGATATACTTGTTTTTTCTGCTAAAGTTTCCGGGTCTGATCTGTTGTAGCTTGGTTGATGTGCAGCGCTGCCTCCGCTGGGGGCTGAGGTAAAGAGAGTATCCAATCACAGGATGCGTACGTGTCATGTTCAACGAGAGGCCCTCTAGCTGACCTTACTGTGCCAACTCGTGATCTGATTGGCTATCGCAACTATATATCAACTACATGTGCCCGTTCATGTACAGCGCACAGACGCCCTCATTGTTGATTCTGAAGGCGTCGGTCAGTTTTCATACAGCCTGGCGACACAAGCTAGCTGAAATCTGATTGGATTAAAAACTCTGACCTAAAACTACAACACTGAAAGGAGCATAACCAAATGGATATAACATCAAGAAAACAGTATGTAGAATAATTATATATAGATTTAGAAAAAATACTTTTTTAATGAAATTGACTTTTATTATAATTATGATAATGATGTCTGATTATATTTGGCCAGCAGAGAAGGCCTTGCTGGCTCTGACGGCCCACCACTGATTTCTACGTATTCTTATCAATTAGTAAGTCCATATATTTATGTAGTTTAGTTTTCTGTATATGTTAATTAGTATACATGTACACAGCGTGTACTTAGTATAGAAATCTAGCTATCATGTTTCAGTCTAATAATAAATATTCATGATTGTATCTAGCAGATGATAGGTCCTTTCCAAAGTGACATCGCTCCTGTTGTTTATAAATGTCTGTCTTGTGTCTCTGTCCCTTGGCCTTGCTTCTCCCCTGGAGAACATCTTCTAGCTGCCTGATAATAAATATTCCTTTTTGTATATCACCGTGCTTCGTGCTGATTTAATATTTAGACTATACAAATGGAGAGCTGAACCAGGAAGAACAACATTTCACGCAACAATAATATGTCACGTCCACTCGAGGCGTAGTGACAAGACTCGAGGGACGACGGAAGGCGGAAAGGGTTGGATCCAAAATGCACGGTGAGACAGAGTTCCAATAAAGAGTATTTTACTGAGACACGCAACAATCAACAATCAAAGAGGTAACAGTGAGGGCAAATAACGATCAGACCTGGTGGTGAGGTAGGGGGGAACTTCCTGAATATTCCGACGGAGACTGAATAGCGCAATCGGCAGATATAGTCAGAAGGCACAATCACGGGAATGACAAACGGCTGTGGGAACCCAGGTGCGTGATGATGGAAGGGGCCGTCTCCAGGGAGCAGCGGAGGAGATGACAGGAGGGGCGGGGCGCGCCCAGGACGGCGACGAGATGTGACATAATAATAATAAAAATTTCATTTCAGGTCTATTTACAGTCACTGGATAAGTTTTTCTGTGGGTGAGCAGCGGCAGCCAAACATGCCAGCGTTTAAACAGTAATTCAAATAGATAGAAAGCTAGCTAGTTAGCTAATAGATAGCTAATAATAATACATTGTATTTGTAGTGCCTTTCAAAACTCTCAAGAACATAGCTATCAAAATAGATATACAGCTAATAGATAGCTAGCCAGGTATATAGCTAATAGATAACAAATAGATAGCTCTCTAGGTAGATAGGTGGATAGCTAAAAGTTTTCATCATTCACCAGCCTTGAGCGTCGACCGGCATGCCCCCCCAATCCCTCACTCCCAGTCGATCGTCTCCGCCTCACATTTGGGGGAGGCGCAGGGGAGTCCTCATCTTCATTAATTGGAACAGCGCTCCGATATGCTGATTGCAAATCACAGAAAAAAAGCCTTGCTTCTTTTTGTTGTTTTTGTCTTGTTTTGAGTTTTCTTTTGTCACTTTGTGTTGTTGGGCGTCTTGTGGAATGGATACGGATTGTTTTTCAGAATTTTTGACCATGACATTCATCAAAGAGGAGACTGTGCTGAGCGGTTGCGCCTTTTCGGCAGCAACAGTACTGTTTTTGAATGGGAGGAATGTCGGTGCAATTCAACTGCCATCGCTGGACACCAAAGGGGCCATTGTGCTTTTTTGCGCCTGTAATGGGCAGCATCTTCACAGCCCCGCTTTGTTCAGCGGAAAGGTCGGTGCTGTTAGACAGTCTGCGGTTGGATGGATGCATGGCTTGAGGAGCCCGCGATAAGAAGAAAGCAGCGTCAGCGCAGAGCGCTGATGCGTATGTGGAACTGTTGCGGCTTGGAATTTAAGCAGATTTATGTGGGACAGGAGATGTGAGACAATCTCTTTTCGTCAAATCCAATCCATCCAATGGATGCTACAGCTGCGTTTTTGCTTTCAACATTTAGCTTGTAGTCAACGCGCACGTTCCACCATGATGTCCCTGATCCACTGGTGGAAAGACGCTTTGATCCTCTCCTCTTTCATCTATAACTGCTTCATGTCATCACAAAGTGGGTACAGCAAGTCCTGAAGAATGAATGACTCTCTGTGTCTTTGTTTTGTCATGTTGTCTTTGTGATGTCATATTATTTGTTACAGTAAAGTCTCGTTATATCGATATCGGATATATCGATAGTCCCGGTTATATCGATACTATTTCTATGCACGCACGGAGAAAATTACATGCAAACAGGGTCGGATATATCGATAGTCCTGGTTATATCGATATTTTTTCAGACTCCCTTGAATATCGATATAACGAGACTTTACTGTATTTAGTTTTTTTGTTTTTTTTTTACTTCAAGACGGCACCGCGAGAGTGGCTGCCTTTTCAGCAGCTCATGTATTTCTTTTTTCTACTTTCATCACTTTGCTGCTGTGAAATGTAAATTTCTCCACTGCGAGACTAATAACGGCAAATCCAATCCAATCCAATAATTGGCAACAATTAGGTCAATGGCTACTTGAGTGACAATCTTTTGGATTATATTGCCGACATTGACATGACATTCCCGAATTTGTTTGGGTTTTGTTTTTTCTTGCCGGGGTTGCCGATAAAGCGCTGGTTAGACCTCAGGCAATGTTTTTCTCTTCATTAAGGGGGCAGCATTCGCCTTTAGTCCATGTTAGCGCCACAGCCACAGCCACAGCTGTTGTTAAAGCACTATGAAAATCAATGTTCGTATTGTATTTTGTACAGCCATCCCCATTTCAAGCTCAGATAACTCCAGACCCATATAACTTACGAATTAACTCTTTTTTTCTGATGAAAGAAGAAAATCTAAGGTTTCTGACGCTGTAATTGAATGTTCATGTCATCCTAAAGCTCAAGCTGCGGGTCCTGCAATTTCATTGAAGATGACAAAAACCCCGTTACTGGGGTGGACACATTTTTCTCACATCGGCTGCCAGTGAAGACTTAAAGGACAACCGACACCATTTTTTTGTTTCTGAACTGACATCAGAAAAACGTTGTATAGCATCTAAAATACCCAAAACACGCAGGCTGATATTTTTAGTCAAATGAAAAACACCAATAAAAATGACTTAAAGTGTCCTAAAACAACTTCAAAATGAAACCGGAAATTGACAGTTTCAGAAGGTCCCGCCCCTTTGTTCGTGCCGTCACGCCAAGACGTCTTGCTTTGCTGGAGAATCAAAACAATGGCTTTTTTGATATTTTTTTTTTGGACCCATTTAATTTAGTGGCTGCCTCTCAAGCAGCTCCTGTATTCTGTTTTTCTACTTTTTCCTTTCTTTTCCTCTTCTTTTCATCACTTTGCTGCTTTTAAATTTCAATTTCTCCACTGCCAGACTAATAAAGGTGAATCCAATCCAATAAAAGGCCCAAAAGTCAACTCCCTCTTGCTAACTTAAAGTCCCTTCTGGCCCCCCTTGTGGTCCTACCACGCCGATGAGAGCCGAGCGATTGGCTAAAGCGTCCGCGCTGCTTTTGTTTTCGAGCTGACCTTGTTATTCACACGCAACTGCACCCGGATGATTTCCTTGGACATCTTTTTTGTTGCGACACAATGTCCTGACCCGACCCACTGTCGTACTGTAAATCAACTCCCCCCCAATGCCCCTCTGCAGCCCCCATGTGGGTATGCACTGTTTCGTTTACGGCTTGATGGACTGCGGCCATGACATTGACGCACAGGCTGGTGGACAGTCGTCAGTCCCTCATCACAACGGTGATGGAAAGCATAAGATGGCCACACGTCAAGCGTAACCTTGACCCCAACAGAGCAGTCGACGTGACAAGCAGAGAATTTTTTTTCAAAAGTGCAGACATTCCAATAAAATCCATATTTAGCAGTGAAACGTGAATAATGAGACAGATGTTTATCTCGTTATACAGCTATCCAGCGAGCTATCTAGCTAGATACCAAGCTATCTACCTAGTTGCTATCTATTTGCTATCAATTTGCTATCTAGCTGACTATCTATCTATTAGCTTTCTATTAGCTGTCTATTAGCTAGCTAACTAGCTTTCCATCTATTTGATTAACTTCCGGGTTGAGTGAACGCTGGCATGTGTGGCTGCCGCTGCTCACCCACAGAAAAACCTATCCTATGACTGTAAAGCGTCCTTGAGCATTTTGAAAGGCACTTATAAATGAAATGTATTATTATTATTATTTCCTCTGCTTTGCCACCCATTTTAGACCCCCAACTTGGCCTCATCTCATAACACTGGTCCACCCCAAGGTGAGCTGCATGTATTAATCAAGCCCCATGGCGTGATTGACAGATGCTATCAAGCTCTGGATCGGCCTATCCGCGCCTGTAGGAGCCTCTGCTATCTATCTAGCTCGCGTCTCGCTTGCGCTGTGGGCTGCCTGCTCCATCTGTGCTTCTCTTATCTCCTCCATATTTACGCAACCCTGCCATCAAAAGGGCCCGTAGCACTTCCCCGGCTAATTGCCGGAGGCTAATCATTTGTGGAACACGCCCCCACCACCGACAATGAACCCCCCACCCACCACCCATCCTCTTTATGTCACCTCCACCATCTCGGCTGCAGGTGGCTAATAAAATAATAACTAGCATGAAGCATTTCCAGTTATACACCGCCTGACCTACTTTCAATGGGAATTGCCACTGAATCTCTTTTCTGTAAAACCCCCCCATGGCTCCATTTGTGTACGCGCAAAAAAGGAGCCTTGCTTATCGGTGGCTTTGACGCTCAACGTAAGCCTTACCTTACGCCTCAACCTTTTCCGAATTCAACTGGCATAATCTGAAGAGGTGAGATGTCGCGGAAACATTCATGTTAGCGTTAGCATTAACGTTGGCATTGTTGTAACTGGCGGGTATCTTGTCATTGGTTGCCATTACAACAAAAATATAATTTATTTGGACTTGTTGTTCTGTAAGTGTTTAACGGTTATATGCGAACCCTTATATGTGTGTTACAAGATACCCGCCAGTTACAATTGTCGTTGGCGTTAGCGCTGCCGTTAGCATTAGCGCTGCCGTTAGCGTTAACATTAATGGTAGTGTTGCTATTGGCATTAGTGTTGGCTTTGGAGTTGGCGTAAGCATTAATGTTAGCATTGCCATTGATGTTAGCGTTGGCTTTGGTGTTGGCATTAGCCTTAGCGTTAACATTGCCACTAGCAATGCGATTGGCATTAGCGTTAGCATTAATGTTAGCATTGCCGTTGGCGTTAGCGTTAGTATTGACATTAGCGTTGCCATTGAAAAAGGAGTCCAAGATGGCGCCCGAGTAGGCAGCCGTCAGCAGGTGCTCTGATGAGCCTTGCTTTTTTTGTTGTTTTTGTCTTGTTTTTGTGTTTTCTTTTTCTCACTTTGTGTTGTTGTGCGTCGTGTGGAACGGATACGGATTGTTTTTCAGCATTTTTGACCACGACATTCATCAAGGAGGAGACTGTGCTGAGCGGTTGCGCCTTTTCGGCAGCATGAATATGCCAGTACTGTTTTTGAATGGGAGGAATGTCGGTGCCATTCGACTGCCATCGCTGGACACCAAAGGGGCCATTGTGGTTTTTTTGCGCCTGTAATGGGCAGCATCTTCAAAGCCTCGCTTTGTTCAGCGGAAGGTCGATGCTGTTGGACAGTCTGCGGCTGGATGGATACATGGCTTGAGGAGCCCGCGATAAGAAGGAAGGAGCGTCAGCGCAGAGCGCCGATGCGTATGTGGAACTGTCGCGGCTTGGAATTGAAGCAGATTTATGTGAAACAGGAGATGTGAGACAATCTCTTTTCATCAATGGATGCTACAGCTGCGTGTTTGCTTTCAACATTTAGCTTGTAGTCGACGTGCACATTCCACCATGATGTCCCTGATCCACTGGTTAAGAGACGCTTTGATCCTCTCCTCTTTCATCTGGAACTGCTTTATGTAACAAAGTGGGTACAGAAAGTGCTTAAGAATGAATGTCCCTCTGTGCCTTTGTGTTGTCATATTATTTGTTATTTAGTTTTTTTTTGTTCTTTTGACTTCAAGACGGCGCCGCGAGAGTGGCTGCCTTTCCAGCAGCTCCTATGTTTTGCTTTTCTACTTTCATTTCTTTCATAACTTTGCTGCTGTGAAATGTAAATTTCTCCACTGCGAGACTAATAAAGGCAAATCCAATCCAATCCATTGGGCGTTACGGTTGGCTTTGGGGTTGGTTTTGCCGTTAACATAACGTTAGCATGAATGTTAGCATTGCCATTAGCATTAGCATTAGCGTTGGTGTTGGCGTTAGCATCAGCGTTAGCGTTGGCATTAGCTTTGGTGTTGGGGTAGCATTAACGTTAGCATTGCCATTGGTGTTGGTGTTGGCATTAGCATTAACGATAGCATTAACATTAGCATTGTTGCATTGGCTGTGGCGTTGGTGTTTGCCTTAGCGTGAGCATTATCATTAGCATTGCCATCGGCATTAGCGTTGGCTTTGGCATTGGTGTTGGCGTTGATGTTGGCGTTGCCATTGGCGTTAGCGTTGGGTTGTGCAGTTGCCTTACTTCTGTGTATACTCTCAGGCGTACAGGAATGGTCCAGCCATGGTCGTGCTATGGGCTCACCAGTCTCACCCATAGTGGCTAATTTGTACATGGAAGAGATGGAGAAACAGGCCCTCATATCCTTCCCAGGGACAAAACCTTCACAGATCACCTCAACTCGGTAGACATCAACATAAAATGTACTCGCGAGGACATCAAAAAGAATCAACTAGCCTTTTTGGATTGTAAAGTAATTGTAAAAGAGGACAGAGCGCTAAAAACGGAAGTCATTAGGAAGGCCACTCACAGTGACCAATACTTAGTTTTCGATTTTAACCACCCTCTACAACACAAACTGGGAATTATCAGAACCCTCCTACATAGGGATAAACTAATACCAACAAGTGTCGAAGGTAGAGAAAAGGAGTCAAAACATATCAGGAGAGCACTCACAAACTGCGGTTACCCTCAGTGGTCTTTTAACAAATGTTAAAAGGAAAGAATAGGGACTGAAACCAACAATTCTGAAGATACTAAAAGGTGAGGCGGAGCAGTACCTTACGTTGCAAGAGTTTCTGAAGAACTACAGAGTCCTTTGGCAACACAAAATGCCTACTTATTTCAAACCGATAAACACTTTTAGGCAAAAATAGTGCATCGAGAAGATAGGCTGCCAAATGAAAAACAAAGTAATGTAGTTTATTCAACACATTGTAAAAATGAAAATTGTAAAGAGCAATACATTGGGGAAACCAAACTAATTCTCAAAAAAAGACTTTCTCAGCATTGCAGGAATAATACTAGTGGGCCTTAATCGGCAGTACATATGCACCTAAAAGCTAGCAACCACTCATTTGACGACAATGATGTTAAAATCTTAGCGAAAGAAAATAGATGGTTTGAAAGGGGAGTAAAAGAAGCTATTTTTATAAAACAGCAAAATCCTTCCCTGCATCATAATGGTGGGTTGCGGCTCAATTTGGATCGTTCGTACAATAGACTGCTTTGGCAAAATAGGCTTAGTTATGCTGATGAGGTGATACCAGGGCAAATTGGGCAATCAGCCTAGTCGTCAGTCAGGACGATAGAAGCAATCAGTGGAGCCGCAGGGATTAGTCCTCTTCAGACTAATCCCTCCAAAGCTTCTTGGATAAGAGGTGAAACGTCCGACACCTTCAAAGAAGTACAGATGACGGCTGAAGAAACCTTTTCATTCATTAGCCTTATTGTTAACTGTAACATGAGCATTGCCATTGGCATTAGCATTGGCTTTGGTGTTGGTGTTGGCATTAGCGTTAGCCTTAGCGTTAGTGTTAGCTGACCCTTGCGCAACATGAGTCGACCTTTCCCAAGCCCCCAAATATTCCACCCTGGGACTCCACCAGCCGCCGTTGTCGCCAATTGCCTCACTTTTAGTTGACGATTGTCTCCCGTAATGAGACAATTGTGGGCTTTAGAGCAGATTGACGGTATTAACACAGATGGCAAATCTTTTTTTCCACAACCCAACCGGATTAGTTAGTCTGGAAAAAACGCCGGAATATAAAAAGTGCGCACAAGGCCCGTTCTGGTGGAACGGGAAGGTCTATGAAGTGATAATTACCAGCGCTACACCCGCCATCCTCATAATGGCAGGCTTAATTCTTCCTGGAATGTGGAAACGTTGCCGTCGGGCGAGGGAAAAGCTTTGCCGCCGTGTTTTATATGCGCCGCATGTCCGTGGCCGGCGGTCTCTTAAAGGACAACCGACACCACTTTTTTTGTTTACTAACTGAAATCAGAAAAATGTTTTATAGCATCTGAAATACCCAAAACATGCCAGATGATATTTTTAGTCAAATGCAAAAGGCCAATAAAAATGACTTAAAGTGTTCAAAAACCACTTAATATTGAACCCGGAAGTGGCCAGTTTCAGAAGGTCCTGCCCCCTTGTTCGTGCTGTCACGTCAAGACGTCTTGCCTTGCTCGAGAATTAAAACAATGGATTCAGATTCGAAAAAGATGCTTTTTGTTCCTCATCCAGTTATGAATATGATTCAAATAGTTCTAAAGAGGAAAGCATAAATGTTTGCAATCGATGAAGGAAGTCTTTCCGGGTCATTTTGAGGCGTCCGGACTGATGTGTAGCACCCAGAACTTGCAGAAGATGGCGTCCAAGCTCCGTTGGAAATGGGTTGATTTCACTGCTCGGAATTTGTGCCAGCGAATATCAAATAGTTGTCATGGTGCAACACACAACGATTCACATCGCATTATTTATGTTTTCCTTCTAATTTTGCCATCAACTCGGATCAACACGAAGTTTTCAGACCAAACAAAGTACCGCAAAATGCGTTGTGTGTCCTTTCTCGATCAGGGACATTTCTTCCGTGACGTGACGTCAGGAATCGTCACCAACTCGAAAACAAGACTTCCTGAATATTCAGTGCGAGTCTTAAAACGTAAAATATAGCTATATGCTGTGGAATCTTTGTAAAATACGCTCAGTAGAAGTCATTTGAAGCGATTTTACAAATTATGGACACAACTTGTCTGGAGGCATCGGTTGTCCTTTAAGGGTATCTTCATCACTTTAGCTTCGACGCATGCTATTCACGTCCACGTCTGGACGTCTTCTGACACCCTTGGGGGTGAACACGAACAAACACAAGTCGAATTATTCCACAGCCACTTTTGTTTGAAGCACGCAGCAGCAAAAAATATCTCTGCAACTCCAAAAATGGAAATTGGGATTTGAGCTAATAATAATGAACCAAAGGACCAGGAGCAAACATTGAAAACAAATCATGGTTAGGGTTCCTGTACCATCATAAATTATGACAGTTGAGCTTGCTATCAAGCTACCTATTTGCAATCCGTTACTTATCTATTAGCTAGATATTAGCTAGCTATTAGTGTAAGAGCTGGCTGAACTAGCTAGCTAGTTAGGTATAATCGATCTAGCTGGCTAGCTAGCTATCTAGCTATCTATCTACTGTGTTAGCTCTCTATTAACTAGCTAGCTAGCTTTCTATCTAATTGAGTTACTTCCAGGTTGAGTTAATGCAGGCAAGTGTGGCTGCCGCTGCTCACCCACAGAAAAACTTGTCCTGTGACTGTAAAGTGACCATGAGAGTTTTGAAAGGCGCTTATATATGAAATGTATTATTATTATTATTATTATTATTATTATTATTATTATTATTATTATTATTATTATTATTATTATTATTATACCGTTGCGACTCTCATAGCAGAATGTTAATATGAGCACAAATGGCCATTTTTTTGCCTCTCACGGGCGCCATCGCCTTTGCCGCCAGCTTCCCAGCGCGCGCCGTCGGGTGCCACCGTTCATTAGCAGTTACAAGTAGCACCCCCCTCCCAAAAAAAAAAAAAAAATACATTCAGTACAGTTTAATGTAACTTCCCAACGGTCATCGTCCCTCACGTCTCGGCCTACTTGCCACTCCCCCAAACGCCTCCTGACTTCCTCCGGGTGCTAATTAAGGCGCGTAGAAGTTTCCCGCGTCTTTTGTTGCGTCTCAGCGGCTCTTCCCAGGACGTTGGATGCTACCTTTGATGGTACCTATGAACGTATGTTGGTGGTATGGATTTGCTTTCACGTCTCAACTGTTTTTCACCACCCCCCCAACCAGACCGCCCATTCCCCCCTCATACACATGTACAGTACACACGCTGACACACTTTATTTGCCATTCGTCTTGATGTCTCCAAAGATGGCTGCTGAAATCCAAAAGTGAGCAACCGCCCACAGCCTCACAAATTGCTCCAAGTGGCCTAGAAACATACAAAAACCAAAAGTAGAGATACAGTGATACCTCAGGTTACGAACTTAATTGTTTCTCAGATAGTGTGTGTACGGCGAAAAGTTCATCTGCCAAACCTTTATTTCCCATAGGAAACCATTAAAAAGAGACGAATCCGTTCCCAGGTCCCTATAAAACAGAATTTTCTAATAAATAAACCTGAAAACTACACACATTATGCTTTATTTTATGTATAATAAATGTGCGATTGTACTGAAAGAAATAAACCGTACTGTATAATAGTCGTTTTATTGACCTTTGTGATGGTCGTTGATGTAGTTGCCTCTTGATGATATCTGAGTGAAGTTCTTGATGATATAAGAGTGAAGTTACCGTGCTTTCTCGGCGATAATACCCCCACTCACACTGTCCCCTGCTAGCTGCTTTTCGTTAATCCAAATCAACAGTTTTCAACCTCTGATATTGCCTGAGACCGGTGCTTAGACAACACAGAAACACCCTTAGCCACACGGAGCAATGGTCGACTTAGCGTACTGGAACTGAGACGCTAAGTCACACAAACGCACACCTCGTTGATGTTTTTCGATGATCTCCTTCTTCTGCTCGACCGTCATTTTCTTTTGTGTCCTCTGGCTTAACAATAGCCTGTACTGGGGTCTCTTTTAGTCCCATAATAGGAAAAGTACTCCACTTGATAGCAAACCATGTCTGCACTCAAAGGGGGTGTGGAAAAGTAGTCCGTCAGCCACTGTGACGCTGTTCGACCGTGTGGTTTGGTGTTCATCCGCCGAAAACTAGTCGCTATTTGCGGGCCTTTTGTGCTCATCGAGGTCATTTTTAAATTCTCGACAAGTCGCTGCAAATCACGTTGAGTCATTCACGCCTTCTCTGTACACGATACACAAGTGACTTGTGCGTTCACGCCCAAGTTGTTTACTGCGTGTCGGAATGTTCCGCATTATATTAAGTCATGTTTGCCCCCCACCCGCCAATATTTAATTTAATTTAATTTATTTATTTTTATTTCTTCCTATTGTCTCCTCCGATGAC